>NC_081572.1:39875356-39922936 GCF_022355385.1 Mustela nigripes
GGGGGGGGGGTGCAAGGCGCCAGCTCTTGCTTTGTCCTCAGCCAGCCTCCTGCTCCCTCATCACTCACCACTATACAACCAACATCTGCTTCCCTGCTTAGCAGGAAGCCTGCTTCTCCTTCTCCTACTCCCCCTGCTTGTGTTCACTCTCTCGTGTGTGTCTCTCTCTGTCAAATAATTAAATAAAAACTTATATAAAAAAAAAAAGAACATTTTATATTCCTGAAACAAACAACACATTATATGTTAATTAGCTGAATTTAAGTTACAAAATATTTAAAAATTAAAAAGGACATTTTGCAGTTAAGGTTGATAGAACTTCTTGTGTTTTTAAGCATTTACCCAATACCATGTAGTAGTGAGTCATGAAATTAATATTGACTTAGTGGTTCCAACTAACCCAGCTTCCAAAAAAAGAAGTCTCTTAACTCCTCAAAATCCTTTATGTCTTTTGTCTCTTTCACTTGACTTTGTCCTGTTTCCTTTTAAATCTTTCTAAACAGGGGTGCCTGGGTGGCTTAGTGGGTTAAAGCCTCTGCCTTTGGCTCAGGTCATGATCTCAGGGTCCTAGGATCGAGACCCACATCGGGCTCTCTGCTCAGCAGGGAGCCTGCTCCCCGCCCCCCACTGCTGCCTCTCTGCCTACTTGTGATCTCTGTCTGTCAAATAAACAAAATCTAAAAACAAAAGTAAATCCTTCTAAACATTGCCTCTTTGTCTTTTTGAGAATCCGAATTCTCTACTTCCCCCCAGAGCGGGTGCTCCCAGAGTTTTCTCCTTGATTTGGTGTGGTGTCCCCACACTACCTCTCCCTGGCTCATCTCATGTACTCATGGGTTACAACACCATCCCTCTACGTGGACAGCCTCCAAAAGTATACCCCAGCACGGTCCTCTCCCTTAGCTTCAGACTGACCTATCTAACAATAATCTACTACAGGTCTCCACCTGTTGTCCGGCAAGTTTAAAAATGGACCAGTGTGGTGTTGTTGTTTTAAATGAAATAAAATAGAAAATAGAAAGATGCATTATATGTCATAATGCAAGTATTTTTTAATGAAGCTTTTGTTTCACACCACACACCTATGCATCCTGTGCCACGGCCAAAAAAGTTTAAAAACTAGAAAACAGGGGGCAACTGGGTGGCTCAGTGGGTTAAGCCTCTGCCTTCGACTCAAGTCATGATCTCAGGGTCCTGAGATAGAGCCCCACATCAGGCTCTCTGCTCAGCAGGGAGCCTGCTTCCCTCTCTCTCTGCCTCTCTGCCTTCTTGTGATCTTTGTCAAGTAAATAAATAAAATCTTTAAAAAAATAAAAACTAGAAAACAGGGTCTCCCAGGTCGCGCAGTTGGTTAAGCATCTGCCTTTGGCTAAGGGCATGATCCCAGGGTCCTGGGACAGAGCCCCATTTTGGGCTCCCTCCTCAGTGGGTAGTCTGCTTCCCCCTCTGCCTCTCCCCCTGCTTGTTCTCTCTCTTTCTAGAATAGATAAAATCTTAAAAAAAAAAAAAAAAACACCACGCAGAAAACAGATAACAGGCTAGACACAGTGATGAAAGAAGTGGGAGGAGCCAGGGATTTCTGCGATACAGACTGGGAAGTGAGAAGGACCTGGTTTCTGGGGAAAGTTACAACTTTCATTTTGAACACAGAGTCTGGTTTACAGTAAATCGTGCACCTACAGTAGTCGCCCCTTTCCTTCCCACTTCCAGCTTCAGGTCAAAGGATATTGAATGAATGCGGGAGTTTCCCCTGAAGGTCATTAGTAATTAGCTGCCAGGAAGAGGTAATGCTTTTATTTATTTTTTTTTTTTAAAGATTTTATTTATTTATTTGACAGAGAAATTACAAGTACACTGAGAGGCAGGCAGAGAGAGAGAGAAGGAAGCAGGCTCCCTGCTGAGCAGAGAGCCCGATGCGGGACTCGATCCCAGGACCCTGAGATCATGACCTGAGCCGAAGGCAGCGGCTTAACCCACTGAGCCACCCAGGCGCCCCTAAGGGGGAACTAATATTTATTGAACCATTAGTATGTGCCAGGCTCTCTGCATTGTTTTGTTTTGTTTTACTTTTTTATTTTTTTTATAAACATATAATATATTTTTATCCCCAGGGGTACAGGTCTGTGAATTGCCAGGTTTACACACTTCACAGCACTCACCAAAGCACATACTCTCCCCAATGTCCATAACCCCACCCCCCTTCTCCTAACCCCCCTCTCTGCATTGTTTTTAATGAGAAATCCTCTTAACCTCTGTGTGAGGTAAGTACCATTATCTCCATTTCACAAATGAGGAAGCTGAGGTTCAGAGAGGATGAGACATTGTCTAAGGTTGTGCAGTTAGTGAGTGATTTATTACATCTTGCCAGTGAACGTTGTCATCTCTGAAAGCCTCAATCACCAGGGCTCTTTAGGGCTCCAAGTGTTATTTTCCTAGGGCTCCAGTAACAAAGTACTCGGAACAGGGTGGCTTAAAACAACAGAAATTTATTCTTCCACAGCTCTGGAGGCTGGAAGCATGAAATCACAATATAAGCAGGGCTGGTTCCTTCTAAAGGTGAATCTGTTCCATGCCTCCCTCCTAGTTTGTGACGATCCCCTGGTGATCCTTGCCTTCCTTGGCTCGTGGATGCATCACTCCCAGCTCTGCTTCCATTCTCACATGGCATTCATATGGTCCTCTTCTTCTTCTTCTTCTTTTTTTAAAAAAATATTTTATTTATTTATTTGACAGAGAGAGAGAGATCCCAGTGGGCAGAGAGGCAGGCAAAGAGAGAGAGAGGAGGAAGCAGCCTCCCTGCTGAGCAGGGAGGCCGATTCGGGGCTTAATCCCAGGATCCTAGGACCATGACCTGAGTCGAAGGCAGAGGCTTTAACCCACTGAGCCACCCAGGCGCCCCTGGTTCTCTTCTTTTAAGGGCACCAGTCATATTGAATTAGTCACCCGCTTTCACTCTAGGATGACATCATTTTAGCTAAGTACATCTGCAATAACCCTATATCTGAACAAGATCACATTCTGGGGAATTGAGGGCTAGGACTTCAACATACTTTTTTTTTTTTAAGATTTTATTTATTTTTTTATTTTAGAGAGAGCAGGGGAGGAGCAGAGGGAGAGAATCTCAAGCAGACTCCCCACCGAATGCAGAGTCCAACATGGGTCTCAATCTCACCACCCTGAGATCATAGTCTGAGCAGGAATCAAGATCTGAGCCACCCAGGCACCCCTCAACATACCTTTACTGAAGGATGTAATTCAACCTGTAACACCTCATAAGCAGAATAAGCCAGGAGAAAAGGAAATTATTTGATTTGGAGGATTTTGCACAAAAAGTTGAGTTTATTTCTTCTTACAGTTCTAAGTTCTCCAGGAATTAATAAGATTCTTAGATCCTTTTTTTTTTTTTAAGACTTTATTTATTTGATAGAAGAGAGAGCACAAGCAGAAGGGAGAGGAACAAGCAGACTCCCTGCTGAGCAGGGAGCCCTATGTGGGGCTGGATCCCAGGATCTGGGATCATGACCTGAGCTGCTTAACTGACTGAGCCACCCAGGAGCCCCTAGCCTCGCATGTTTATATACGGCAAATTTTCTAGAAACACACCTCTGGTATGACCCTATTCAACTACCCCTTTTTGCATTCAAGGCCCAACCAAATTTTGTGCCTGCCTCATCTCCCTCCCCTTCGCCCCATCCCTTCCAAATGGAACGAGGCTGTGGCTTTCAAGTCTCAGAGGCAAAGCCACCTCCTCCTACCGCTCGCCCTTCCCTGAACCCCTGCCTCTCCCGATTCTGCCTAGTGATACGGTTATTTGTGTACCCGTCTATGCTCCCCACCAAACTCCGCTCCTTGCGCCACAGGCAGGGCCACAAGACCTTATCAGTCCATGTGCCTGGAAAAAACCCAGGGAGGCTCCCTGAAGGAGGGGAGCTGGCCAACCACGGACTAAAACCCGCCTAGGCGTTTTCTTCCTAGAGATCCCGCTCGGTGGCTGTCACGGGCCGGCCTTGGGCAGAACGTCTCCAGGACGCGGTGGAATGAATGTGCAGACCACCCGGGGGCTCGGGATCCAAGGACACCGCCTTGGCTGGACGCCGCCCCGAGGCGCGCAGCGGAGGAGTGGCTCCCGCGCAGCTCAGCCGGACCCATCCCCCCGCCGGAACGCCGCGGCCGCCGGAACCTTTGCGCCGCCAGGCCGGGCCCTAAAAGGCGAAGCACCCCCGGGCCGGAAGTCAGTGGGGGAAATTGGGACTGCGGGAACCCCGTGCTTTACCTGGAAGGATGAGCGTCGGTAGTCTGCTCGTGGCGGGAGGTAGGGTACCTGGAATGTTGGTTAATTTCCCGCCTGTCTTTAGCCTCTGGTCCTGGAGTACCCTCTTCCACAGGTCGCCCGTCCAGCCCTCCCTCCTGGAGTCTTGGCTGAGCTGACGGGGAGCCTCGACGCGACTGCGCTCCCCGGAGGAGGGGTCCGCGGGCGGGCCTTTCCCCGACTGGGTGGCGGGCGGAGCGTTGAGATGCGAGCCGCCGTCCGCTCACCTCAGGCTGTGGTATTTTCCGGTGGCCGCGGTGTCTGAGTGACTTCCCATTGGTTTTGCAGAATTGTTTCTTTAAAAAGATCTTATTTATTTACTTCACACAGAGAGAGATCGCAAGTAGACAGAGAGGCAGGCAGAGTGGGAGAGGAGAGCCCGATGCGGGGCTCGATCCCAGGACCCTGGGATCATGACCTGAGCCGAAGGAAGAGGCTTTAACCCACTGAGCCACCCCGGCGCCCCGAGAATTATTTCTGAATGGGGTGTTTTGTTTTTCTGCTTGCGGAAACAGTCGTAGTAGAAATCTGGAAAAGTGTACCGGTGAGAATAAAAGCCGCCCGTTACATCCGCCACTCAGCTAAAACACGTCTTATAAACGTATACGATTTAATTTTATTTGGTTGCACCGCGTAAGAAACTAGCGAAAATGGATGTGAAAATATACCTAACGAGAGATACGAATTACACAAAGATTCCTCTAAAGTTAAAAATGTCAAAAACGTCTCAGCGGTGGAAATCATTGTCTTAAATACATGCTCTTTTTATAGGCATTAAGTAGGATTTCTAGGTCCTAAAACTTGGGACTTATCCACAAAATCAGAAGACCTCTCGCGAGTATGGTATACTACTTCTAAGATTATGAGAATGTCTCTGTCCCTTTCCGAGGGCTCTAGTCAAGCCACAACTAATCCTAAAAAGAAGTAGGACATTCCAGCTTACATTTTGCTGAATTTTCCTTTTAGGAAGGTGGCGATGTTTTCCAGTTCCATTAAGGTCATTCTTAATCCAGGCGCTACATAGTTCCTGCTGTTGGAAAAAATCCGATGCACCTAAGAAGATTACTCCCAATGCTGCTTTTTATGATGAAAATACAAAGGAACCTGGAAATGCACTTGACAAGCTCTTCTCTTCAGAACAGCAGGCTACCATCTTGCATGTGTTGAATACGGCATCTAATAAAGAACTTGAAGCTTTCAGGTTGCTTCGTGGAAGAAAATCCGTCAATATTATAGAGCACAGAGAGAAGTTTGGGCCATTTCAGAATTTGGAGAGTTTAATGAATGTGCCCTTGTTCCAGTATAAAACAACCATTCAAGTTTGTAACTCCATTCTTTGTCCAGAGACTGGAGGGAAAAAAAGAAAGTTCCAGGACAACCGGCTCTTGAGAAAGCTCATCAAACCAGAAATAGAGAGAGAGAGATTTAAGGTATACTGTTTTTCTTTTCTTTTAATTTTTTTTTTTAAGATTTTATTTATTTGATGGAGAGAGATCACAAGTAGGCAGAGCAACAGGCACAGAGAGAGCAGGGAGCAGGCTGCCTGCTGAGCTGAGAGCCCGATGTGGGGCTCAATCCCAGGACCCTGAGATCATGACCTGAGCCAGAGGCTTAGCCCACTGAGTGACCCAGGTGCCCTGGTATACTGTTTTTTCTTAATATCTGTTATACTGCTCCCTACATATTGAGAATCTACTTTGCAAAGTACTATTTTGGGCAGCAGGACAGCTTATAGTTTAGTTGGTATGTGATCAGTACAGATGAATGAGATGGGGAGAGAGTGAATGGGCCGTCGAAAGGACAGAGAACCATGGGCTGTGCCTGTTTGGAGAAAGTTGACCAAAACCTAGATCTCAGAGAAGGAGAATGAGGCTCATTGGAGGAGGCAGGCATTCTAGGAAGAACAATTGTAGAGAAACAGGTTTGTGCAGATTTATTGAAGAGGATTTGAGGAACTACTTATGTCTATCAAGAGGGTTATATTGAGATTAAGAAAAGAGGGTTATGACCAAGGAGTGACTTCAGAACATTATACTGGTCTTTCCAGCAGGATTTAAAGTTATTTTCTTTAAAGTTTCTTTAAAGTTCTGTTCCCCCTTTGAAAAGGCATTCTACAAGCAAATCCTTTTCAGTGTTGTCTTAAAAAACAAATATTAGAATTACTTGGCACATCAAACATTAAACCTTGGAGGAGGAGGTTAGGTCCTGTGTAGCAATACGTGATAAAATATTCTCTCATTGCGTACCAATAGTAAGCACATTTTTTCTCTGGACCAGTGGTTCTCAGTTTTGGGAAGATTATGGACACTTTCGGAAAACCTGATGAAAGCTAAGGACCCTCTTTTCAGAAAAACAACCAAAAAATCACATTTACATAGAATATTGCATACATTTTCAGAGGACATATAGGTTTCATGAAATCCATTCATGGACTACAGATAGAACAACTTCTGCAGTTGATCTGGAACATATTTGAACCAAAATTTTCAGGGTTTGGATTTCTGTTCCGATTTGGCTACAAGTACTATTTATAGTCATTATAGTAGAGTTGCAACGTTTTTACAGGGATGGGTTCTAAAGTCATTTTGTATATGATAAGAACAATTATACTGACTTCCAAATAAAGTATGTTCTTTTCCTCAAATCTCTTGCCTATGAAGTACCATGTGTAATCTGGTTTCTAATTCTTATGTACACTAAAGCTTGAGAATCATTGAACTCAGGAATCAAAAGAAGGCCTGTATTTTGTAGATGTTTGGGCATCCAAACTAGCCTGCGTTTGATATTTTATGGATATTTTATCCATTCCCTAGCAGTGAAAGGAAGATGGGTATAGAATTATAAAATGTTCCTGCTTGTGTGCCTTTGTATCTACAGAGCACAGTAATGTATTTATCCGTACAACTGAATGAATTGTGTGAGGGTACAGAGATGCTGTTGTACTCTTACCTCCAGCCTCAGCAGAGTTAAATCCGCATATCCAACTATCTATTACACATTTCCCCTTAGAAGCCCTATAGGAAACCTGAATACAGTATGTTAAAAAAACTCCTCTTCCCCTACCTTCCCAAGTTGATTGCTTCCTATCATCATCTTGATTAATGTCTCAATATTAATACTGCATTAAAAGTGGGCTTATCCTGAGCTCTCCCATCCCTGCATAGCAGTTCTACTGGCATTATATCCGACCTGTTTCTTGTCCTCATCATCACTGTCTTTGATTCTTAATGCTTTGTCACATAACAGGCACCTAATAGATACCTTCCTCTAGTCTAGCCTTCTGTGGTCCATCTTCCAGACAGCGGTCAGTGATGGTTCTGAAATGTAAATCTCGTTTTGTGTCTGAATGTTAGTTGTATGCTTTGATGGCTTCCTGCAGCTCTCAGGATAAAGTAAGGTACTTTTGCAAATACCTGTTTACCCCTCCACATCTTTCCCACTTGCACACTTTATTCCAGGGCCTGCGTGTGTGAAGTGTCACACACCTTTCCCGCCTATCTGAGTGGACACCCGGGGAAATCACTTCCCACTTACACTTACTCATTCTCCTAGTCCTTTAGGAAGTCTTCCCAGACCATGTCTTCTCCTGATGGTGTGACTGTTGTGTGGTGGCATTTCTTACAATGTATGGCCATGTTCCTTGTTCCAGCAACACTGGAATATTTGAATGCCTACTTTGGGCTGGGTAAAGGTTCTTTGTCTTTAAACTGACTGCTACTGGTTATCTTTTAGTAATAATTATTCCGGGGGGTTCCTGGATGGCTCAGTAATGATTCCAGAGTCCTGGGATCGGGGCCCAGTTTGGGCTCCTTGTTCGGCAGGGAGCCTGCTTCTCTCTCTCTCTGCCCCCCACTCATGCTATTTCAAATAAATAAATAGTCTTTTAAAAAAAATTATTATTATTCCTGCATTTCCTTAACAATTCTCAGTTCATAAAGTAGAAGTATACTTCTTTGTTTTAAAGATTTATGAATTTATTTTAGAGTGCAACTTCAGGGTAGGGGCAGAGGGAGAAAAGGCCTTTTTTTTTTTTTTTTTTAATTTTATTTATTTGACACAGAGAGATCACAAGTGGGCAGGCAAGCAGAGAGAGAGAGAGAGAGAGAGGAGGAAGCAGGCTCCCCGCAGAGCAGAGAGCCCAATGCGGGACTCGATCCCAGGACCCTGAGATCATGACCCAAGCCGAAGGCAGAGGCTTAACCCACTGAGCCACCCGGGTGCCCCATTTTTTTTTTTTTTTAAAGATTTTATTTATCTATTTGACAGACAGAGGTCACAAGTAGGCAGAGAGGCAGGCAGAGAGAGAGAGAGATGGGGAAACAGGCTCCCTGCGGAACAGAGAGCCTGATGCGGGGTTTGATCCCGGGACCCTGGGATCATGACCTGAGCCGAAGGCAGAGGCTTAACCCATTGATCCACCCAGGTGCCCCCAGGAGAGAAGGTCTTAAGCAGACTCCATATGAGCTCCACATGGAGCCTGGCATGGGGCTTGATTTCATGACCCCGAGATCACGACATGAACTGAAACCGGGAATCAGATGCTCAACCAACTGAGCCACTCTGGCTCCCCGGTATAATTCTATTACGTAAACTGATTTGGCATTCTGAGTTTATAGCTTAAATTTTGCATATGTTAAAATGTTTACACTTGTAATTAAACCAGCCTTTTTGTTGTAGGCAGTTAATAGTATCGTATCCATCGTTTTTGGAACTCGAAGAGTTGCCTGGGCTCACGTGGATCGTAAACTGGCGGTGCTGGACTGGCAGCAGAATGAGTGCTGCCAGCTGATGAAAGGAACGTACATATCATCTGTCTATTTACAAGAGGTAAAGCAACTGCACCTCCAAATTCCTCCCTGCTAGAACTCCTCGTGTAGTTTAATCTTCTCGTTCTAAAGGGAATGGAATACAGTACTGCAGATGGATTTCCCTTGGCTGCTTATTACTCCCCCATTCCTTTTTTTTAAGATTTTATTTATTTGTTTGACAGAGAAAGGGGGAGAGAACACGAGAGATGGTGCAAGCAGAGGCAGTGGCAGGCAGAGGGAGAGGGAAAAGCAGACCTTCCGCTGAGCATGGAGCTTGATGTGGGGCTTAATCCCAGGACCCTGGGATCGTGATTGAGTGGAAGGGAGACGCTTAACCAACTGAGCCACCCAGGCGCCCCTACTCACCCATTCCTATCATGTTTTTCATCACCTATGATTTTTTAAAAATTGAATCTTCATTTAGTTCATGAAATACCTTAATGTACCAAAGGCAGATATTGAGAAAACTGATGGTAAAATACATTATTCTAATGTTATAGAACTTCAGCACTATATTTACAAAGCTTATTTTTAATTCTTTAAGAAAAGATTTATTTATTTATTCATTTGAGATAGAGAGCACGAACAGTGGGGAGAGGCAGAGGGAGAGAGGCCGATGCAAGGCTTTGACCCAGGACCCTGGGATCAAGACCTGAGCCAAAGGCAGATGCTTAACTGTCTGAGCTACCCAGGCACCCCTTATTTATTGGTTTTAGTGAAGGGAGCATAAAGGGAGAGGGAGAGGGCACCTGGGTGGCTCAGTGGGTTAAGCCTCTGCCTTCAGCTCAGGTCATGGTCTCAGGTTCCTGGGATTGAGCCCCACATCGGGCTCTTTGCTCAGCAGGGAGCCTGCCTCCCTCTCCCCCTCTGCCTGCCTCTCTGCCTATTTGTGATTTCTCTCTGTCAAATAAATTAAAAATAGAAAAAAAGGGAGAGGGAGAGAATCCTCAGGCAGATTCCCTGCTGAGCACGGAGCCGAACATGGGGCTTGATTCCAGGACCCTGAGATGCTGACCTGAGCTGTAATCAAGAGTCAGATACTTAACTGACTGAGCCACCCAGGTGCCCCTCAGCTTATTTTTCAAAATGCTTCACTAATTGTCTCATTTGAGTCCTCAGAACCTTGTGAGATGGGTAATAATTACCATCCTGATTACACATATGAAAACTGGTATAATCAATCAAGCATCTGACAGGATTAGTCAGGTAGTCAGTTGAAGATCAGGATTGCGGGCTAGGCCTTCATTTTTTTTTTTTTTTTTTCTTAAGTAGGCTCTGCATCCTGCATCCTGCTCTGGAGCCCAGCATAGGGCTTGAACAAAAAACTCTTGAGGTCAAGACCTGAGCTGAGATTGAGTTGGACACTCAACCGACTGAGCTACTCAGGCGCCCCTGATCGTAGGCTAGGTATTCTAATCCTATGCTCTACCCTAGACATTTTCAAAAGGTTACTAAATGTTTTAAGTTGTCTGATCTTAATATAGATTTAGAAATTATGAAGCCCATTTTCAAGATGAAGAAACTAGTACGTGGGAGGACTGAATGATCTGCCTTAGCTCAGCTTATTCCTGATAGAACCAGGGCAGAACTTGACTCCTGACTCTCCATAAAATGATTTTTCAGTTACTTCAAAACGGTCAGTTGCAGGGGTGCCTGGGTGGCTCAGTCAGTTAAGCGACTGCCTTCAGCTCATGTCATGACCCCAGAGTCCTGGGATCAAGTCCCGCATCCGGCTCCCTGCTCAACAGAGAGCCTGTTTCTTCCTCTCCATCTGCCTGCAGCTCTGCCTGCTTGTGATCTCTCTCTGTCAAATAAATAAAATCTTTAAAAAACAAAACCAAAACAAACCCAAAAAACTGTCAGTAGCAGTATAAAGTAAGTTACATATTTTTAAAAAGAAATGGGAGAGGGGACCGAAACAACAAAACTTAATGAATTATTTCTTTTCACTTTTTTTTTTTTTTTAAAAGATTTCTTCAGTCATTTCAAAGATGCCTAAAGCTGACTTCTATGTTCTGGAAAAAATCGGGTTTTCAATTCAGAACTCATCTCGGTTTCCTGTAGTGTTACATTTTCATATCATGGAAGCCATGCTGTATGCCTTATTAAACAAAACCTTTGCCCAGGATGGCCAGCATCAGGTGCTGAGCATGAATCGAAATGGAGTGGGGAAGCACTTTGAACTGATGATTGGGGACACACGGACTAGTGGAAAAGAGCTGGTGAAGCAGTTCCTCTCAGAGTCTGTTCTGAAGGAGCAGCCTCGGGTAGTCTTCCCTCCTGAGAAGATTGTCCTCTACAGACAGATGTTTTCATCTACCGAACAGCACAGAACAGAAGAGTTGTATGACTCATTATTGCAAGCTGTTGCCTTCTATGAATTAGCAGTTTTTGACACTGAACCTTAAAATGCTGAGGTTAAATAAAGAGCTCTAAGGTTATATTAATTTATATTTATTAGCCCTAAAGCTGTACAGCCAACTGTTTTCAACATCCATGTTTATGGAGAAGAAAATATGTTTGTATTTAAAGTCAGACTTTCGACTGTTGAATTGTTCACACAGTAATAAGCTAAATCAATAAATATCTTAGGAGATTCTGTGCCTTTTGGGTGTAAGGGTTAAATAGTAAGATGCCCCCTAAACAGCCAAAGCAAGAACGCTGAAAAGCAGATTCCATCCCATCCCAATGGTCTGCATCATTCTGTTATTAGTAGAGAGTAATGATTTTTTTGGGGTGGTGCTCATTATGGGAATAACGCTAAATATAATCAAGAACACAACTTATGAAATCATCTTAATTCTGTAAGTAGCATATGGTTTGATGTATTGCTTTCAAAGGGTGATTTTCATCAGTTCAGTTTTATCAGCCCAGAACAAAGAAGATTTGTCTAATACATTCTTTTTTTTCCCCCCACTTTGAAATATTTTACTTGGACAGAACATCTTTTTTTTTTTTTTTTTTTTAAGACTTCGCTCATTTACTCAACAGAGCAGAGAGAGAGATCACAAATAGGCAGAGAGGCAGACAGAGAGAGTGGGGGAAGCAGGCTCCCTGTTGAGCAGAGAGCCCAATGTGGGGCTCACCCAAGACAGAGGTTTAACCCACTGAGCTACCCAGGCGCCCCTGGACAGACCATCTTTTTAAAAAAAATTTATTTGAGAGAGAGAGAATGAGTATGTGGGGGCAGGGGTACAGAGGGAGACGGAAGAGAGAATCCCAAGCAGACTCCATGCAGAGCTCCAAGCCTGATGCTGTGCTCCACCCCAAGATGCTGAGATCATGACCTGAGCTGAAACCAAGGATCAGGTGCTTAACCGACTGCACCACCCAGGTACCCCTAGATAGGCCACCTTTTGAGAAAAGTAGCACGTAATTTTTTCACATCTCACATTTTCCAGTATTACATTTGCCTCAGTTCAGGCCCTCATTATATCTTAGCAGTCCTGAACCCAAGTATATGATGTCAAAGCTTTACGTCCTTCCTTTAATCTACAGAGTGAAATATGTTTGTTAGAAAAACTTTTGAATAATCCAATATGTGAAATAAGGGGACACAGGAGGTTGGGTGAGCCTGGTGGTGGGTATTAAGGAGGATACATACTGCATGGAGCACTGGGTGTGGTGCATAAACAATGAATCTTGGAACACTGAAAAATTAAAAAAAAAAAAAGTGAAATAAGTAGAAGTCCTTTCTTCCAGCACTTCCCATCTCCCTAGGGATGCAGCCTAGACTTATTGCCATTCACTTGGAAATGTCTACGTTTACATACATGATTGTACGCAAACATTTTTACCTTGGATATGTTGTAGGTATCTCAAACTATCTCAAATAATCCTCTTTCCTTCAAATTGCCTCCTTTGCCATTGTTCTATAATTTGATAAACAACTTCACCAACCATTCAGTGGTTCCTGCCAGATATGTGGCATTCTACCTCCCACATATTTCTGGAAAGAGCTTTAAAGTGAAAAATGTGTTCATTGTAGACATTTATAGGATAAGTACTGAATAAGCCATCAGAATTTGCTTACTTTTTAAAAAAGATTTATTTATTTGACAGAGATCACAAGTAGGCAGAGAGGCAGACAGAGAGAGAGAGGGAAGCAGGCTCCCTGCTGAGCAGAGAGCCCGATGTGGGACTCGATTCCAGGACTCTGGGATGATGACCTGAGCCGAAGGCAGAGGCTTAACCCACTGAGCCACCCAGGCGCCCCCAGAATTTGCTTACTTTATCTTAAAAGTGAATTTAAATCTTATAGGATTTTATCACCTTTAAGAATTCATAATTTTGGGGGCATCAGGGTGGCACAGTTCCTTAAGCATCTGACTTGGTTTTAGCTCATGATCTCGTGATCTCAGGGTTGTGAGACTGAGCCCCACTTTGGACTCTGTGCTCACTGAGATTCTGCTTGAGATTCTCTCTCCTCTCTACCCCTCCAGCTTGTGCGCTCTCTCTTTCAAATAAACCTTTGGGGCACCAGGGTGGCTCAGTTGGTTAAACATCTGCCTTTCGTTCAGGTCATGATTCTGGGATTGGGCCCCAGGTCTCCCTCTCCTGATGCCCCTGCTCATGTTCTCTTTCTCTGTCAAATAAATTAAAAAATAAAATAAAATTCCCCCCAAATGATGTTAAACCTACAAGAAAATCTTCTTCTTCTTCTTTTTTTTTTTTTTAAGATTTTATTTATTTATTTAACAGACAGAGGTCACAAGTAAGCAGAGAGACAGAGAGAGAGGAGAAAGCAGGCTCCCCGCTGAGCAGAGTGCCCGATGCGGGGCTCGATCCCAGGACCCCTGAGATCATGACCAGAGCCGAAGGCAGACGCTTTAATCCACTGAGCCACCCAGGTGCCCCATCTACAAGAAAATCTTAAATGTGTCCCTATTAACGAAGAAAATATCCCCATTGTTTCTTGATTTTTGATCTTCTTAAATAAAATTCTAAAGTTAGTGTATTTTACTCTATTACCAGAATTTTCTTTTTTTTTTTTTTTAAGATTTTATTTATTTATTTGACAGAGAGAAATCACAAGTAGATGGAAAGGCAGGCAGAGAGAGAGAGAGAGAGGGAAGCAGGCTCCCTGCTGAGCAGAGAGCCCGATGTGGGACTCGATCCCAGGACCCTGAGATCATGACCTGAGCCGAAGGCAGCGGCTTAACCCACTGAGCCACCCAGGCGCCCGATTACCAGAATTTTCTAATGATAAAACCAAATTAATAGGTAAGTGCTCTGCAAATAGTGAATGCTAGTATGCAATAGAAGAAAATCCACATACTTAAAAAAAAAAACACCCACAGAACTTCTGATCTATTCTTTTGTACGAGGACAAAACCTGTAAGATACAGCCTATATCCAAACCTATAAAATATCCATATTTACCCAGATAACTACATCTGGACCACCTATTTAAGCTTTTACCTTTAATTAAATCAATATACTATCAACAAAAAAGTAGACTGAACAAATAAGAGGTAAAAACATATCTTCATACACATTTGTAAACAGATACACATTAGTATTTTCCATCTGTACAAAATTAGGATCCTTACCTTTGAGATAAATATGTAACTCGCCAGATAAAGTAACTTAACTGAATTCAAGGCTAGTACATATATAAATACTTGAAACTATTTTCAGATATGCCTGATTATATGATTGCAAAAATGATTTTAAGTGAAATGTGGAATTTTAAAATCTTGTAATTAAAAAATACATAGTTTCTCCAAAAAACAACCTTAAGTGGAAATGATTATGATGTAGAAAGTCCATCGAAGAATCCTCTTTTCTTACAATTTTAATGAATAGCAGTTTGTCCAAAATAGATATATTAACATCATTAATATCTTTATGAAATAAAACGTCACTGATATAAAAATATAAGAAAAATGTACAAGGCAAATGATGTGAGTTGGCAAAATATACAAAATATCACATATGTATGGTTGCTAAAAATATCTATGAAAACGACAATTCATAATCTTGTTTTCATTTTGTAAACATTCAATGATTCAATGGCAAAATACATGGAGGAATACACTAAAAATAAATTTATCTAGAAGATGGTACTTTTTGAAAAATGAAGCATAATTTCTTACCTAGGAAGTTTTTACATAATTTTGTACTGTAGGAACTTGATTACCACCTGGATGATTCATATATACAACTTGTCAGAGTACTGACGGGTGGGTGGGAAGGAGGTGGATTAAAGGTAACGGGAAAGAGAAAAATTATGGATTAATTTAATAATGAAACATGTTAAGAAATATAGTGAATTCTACTTTCTAGAAACAACTCACTCACATGCAAAATACAACAAAGCTAACTCAAATAATACAAAAAATTTCAGAAAAAAAATTACCACAATCATAAATACAATTTGGAACTCAAATTTTTTCATTTTAAATATTTGAACACAAATAAAAAAATATACAAACAGTCCGTTTTAAATGTACATTAAGAAAAATTCTTCCATGAAAATCAATATAAAATGTATTTTGAGGAACATAATAATCTGTACAAGGCATTATTAATATGGAATATTAAGGGAAGCCAGCTGCCAAAGTGTTCACAGTCTCTTTCGAAATGTTAAGATGAATACCTTCAAGATAGTGTAGGAACCTGTCAAAATTACAAGGAGAAATTCAAATTTAACCATCAGATGAGAATATTTATTAATCTTGAAATAGCTGTCTACAGTGCTATTTATATAGAGCTTTTTTACCTTCTTTTACTTTTTCCTTGTTCTTTTAGCTTCTCAGTTCTACAAATGTTCCGAAGAGCTGGCAAGTACTCAGTTATACTAGCTTGTCTGTTACCCAGGTTCAGAAGGGATCGGCTAGAAAATACACTTTTAATGACTGCTATCCTCTTCCAGGCACTGCTGTAAATGAAAAGTAGTTCATTACTTTGGATTTTTACTGTCCAAGAGAAATGCAACAGTCCCGATCACAACCAGCTACTGGTTTCTGCTGCTTTTTGCTTCTGGTCTAGATGAGATCAACCAGGTTAACTTCCTATATTACTTTCAACGCATCACTCTCATACCAAAAAGAACCTAGAATGGCTACCTGCTTTCTGCCCCAGCAAATCAAAACTCCATTCCCTGTCATTCAGGAGTCTTCTAATCTCTCTCATTTTTCTTCCCAGCAATCAGGCTGGTCTCCCTGTCTTATTAGAAGGTAGACTATTAATATTAAGGGTTTACCATAATCGATAGAGCCCAGCACTTCAAAATTAGTAAAAAGAAACTAACAGTTTCCTCTTTATCATTTATTATTATTTTTTATCATTTATTATTGAAAAATCAAAAGTAAAAGGAAGACTTACTCTACATTAGCCACCGACTGACTGAAGTATACGTTGCTGCGCTTCTGTGGAACATGAAGAGTAAGCTCCTTTGTTGGATCTCTTCCTGATTTCTTGCAAGAATTCAAGGTTTCCAGTGCTTTTGAAATAGTAGACGAACTCTTAGTAAAGCTGAGAGCTTCTACAGCTGCCTTTAATTCTCCAGAGCTCCGAGAAGTCCATCCATCACTGGTTTCCAGACTAAACTCATCACAGAGTCCACTTTTCACATTTGTCCAACTGAAGTCATTTTGACCAAATTCCTTTTGATCTCCTACATCAGTTAAAATGGCATCTAAGTAGGACATGTTATCCAGGAACTCAGTGAGGGAATTTAAACACTGAGAAACAAGGGCAGAACGTTTCTTTTCTGCCGGTGTTTTAGGTGGACAAGGAACAGATTTTGTGTTAGACTCTACACATTGGTTCAGTTTCTTTGTCTCTGGATTGCTTTCTTTATCTCTCACTTTGCTTTCTTCTGAATTTGAGGAGGAAGATAGAGGGGAAAGGCTAAGAAATTCATTAGAGAAAGTCAATTCAGTGTCAAATAAGTCACTATCATCTAGAGTTACTATCTTTTTCTTTTTCTTCTTTTTTTGTGTCTTTTTCAATGGTTTCTCTTCTTCAGAATGTTTCCAAGCAAGACATTTCATATTTTTTGTTGCTGCACTGGTGTCCACACTTACTGATGAACCATAATAGTCTTCTGTTTCTGGAATGATATTAACAGGCAGTGGTAGAATGAACTCAAGATTACTATATAAGAAATCAACTTTCTGCATTCGGAATTCTGTAAGAAGCTGGATGAACTGATGCCATTCTTCCTTTGTTCTGATTTTGTGCTGAAAAACAATTTTGAGTGAAGAAGTGTTAGAACACAGTCTGGACATTTTTCTACCTATATGAATACAGTGGCATCCTTATTCTATCTGAAAAGTAATGAGTTGCTACCCTCTCATAATTTTATTAATCTGTACTCCTTAAATTCATCAGAATAGTTTTGAGTCTATAAAATAGATTTAGACTACTAATATTTGAAGAATTAAATTTTTAAAAAAGATTTTATTTATCTATTTATTTGACAGAAATCACAAGTAGGCAGAGAGGCAGGCAGAGAGAGAAGAAGGGAAGCAGGCTCCTTGTGAGCAGAGAGCCCGATGCGAGGCTTGATCCCAGGATGCTGGGATCACCACCTGAGCCAAAGGCAGAGGCTTTAACCCAATGAGCCACCCAGGTGCCCCAAGAATTAAATTTTCTAATAGTTTATACCCCAATTCAATAGTGAGAACCTCATTTCTTTAAAAAACTACTTTTCTGAAAATTGTCTTTTTAATCTGAAATCTTTCTAAATTCTAGTCTAAATCCTGTAATATGCATTTAGAGCACTGTCTATGCACCATTTGTCAAAGTAGTACAGTATGTTAAAATCAGAAATCTAAAGCCTATAAAAATTATAGGCAAATTTAAGTTAACCTTAAGATTCAAAAGATAGGAATGAGTGTTAGGAAGATAAAAAGGAATAAATATTTAATATCCCACATTACATACTGAAAATACCTTTAGAAATGAAAATAAATCTTCAGATTGGGAAAAAATGTTCTTAAGGCCAAACAAAGTCTCAACACAGCCAGTATCACATTTGGGAAGGTCTGTAGGACTCCTTTTAGTATTTTTAGCTTTATTTTTGGAGTCAGGGCCATCTTCAGAGCAAACAAGTTGAATGTTTCTGCCATTTCCTCCTACAAAATTAATTAAAAAAAGAAAAAACCACAAAACCCTTAGCCATCTATATTTTTAATTAATTGTAGCAAACAATTATTTAAGATCTAAGATCCTTTGGAATCTTTGAGACCTATAATCACATTTTGTTCTTCTCCACCTATGTATTTAATTCATAAAAAGTACAATAAAACACTATTTTTAGCATACAGGGGGTAAGAAGGGTGGTGGTAGGCTTACAAAACAATCCAAAAGAAAAAAGTGCAAAGGAAAAAAAAAAGTGCAAAGGACTATGAACAGACAAGTTATAGAAGAAATACAAATATCTAATAAACTCATAGAAAGATGTGCAGTTTCACTAGTGATCATGGAAATGCAAAAAAAAAAAAGATACCATTCACTTTTCACCTTTTAAATTGGCAAAAGTAAAACAACTTGGTAACCTAGTTTTCTCAGAGGTATATATTAAAAAGTCACCACAAACTATTCATGGGAACATATATCAGGACAATCATCTTTGGTGGAGGCAACCTGATAATACCTGTTGGAACGTAAAAATGTATTCCAGCCTTTGGCCCAGCAACAATACTTCTAGAATTCTCTCCAACCGCAGTACTCACAGATATGCTCAAGGATATGTGTCTAGACATTCACTGCATATTTTAATGACAAACTGACAATAACTTCAATTTCCTCTAATAAGTAATGGTTAATAAATTATGTCACATCCATTACCTACTACAGAATAGCATATAGCTGTGAAAAATAGAGGGATATGTACCCCTCTGTACATACCAACAAAAAATTCTGAAGTAAAAAACAGCAAACTGATTAACAGTATATATAATATTGGTTAATTCTGCTAAATAAGTGGGTAGCGATATTTGTACATGCATAGATAAAGTTCTCACAGTGGCTAACTTTAAGAAGTGCGGAAGATCTTTTACTTTCTATTTTATATACTTCTGCACTATTTCAACTTCCATTGAAGGAGTACTTACCTGTGTTTTTTAGGAAAGACAGAAATAAAATGCATATAAAATCTTTAAGAAAAGAAAGAATGCTGTACCTAATTATTATCTTTTAAAGTTTCTGGTATAGCATTTTATATCCAACAGTATGGCAACAGTTACTAATTTGTTTTGTGGTTTTTTTTTTTAAAAAGATTTTATTTATTTATTTGATAGACAAAGATCACATGTAGGTGGAGAGAGAGAAGGGGAAGCAGGCTCCCACTGAGCAGAGGGCCTGATGGAGGGCTCGATCCCAGGACCCTGGAATTATGACCTGAGTTGAAGGCAGAGGCTTTAACCCACCAAGCCAACCAGGTGTCCCTAATTTGTTTTTTCTTTTTTTTTTTTAAATATTTTTAAAAATTTGTTTGTTCTAAAAGAATATTTACGATGTCTTATTTATCATATTTACTTCTAAGAAACAGTTAAAGGCATAAGCTCACACTGAATTAAATATATACATTTGCTACTTTGAAAAACAAAAATATATTAAAATTCTGAAATGATCAAAGAGGAAAAAAAATTGACAGGGGATTAATATTATAGAACTTCACCTTGGTTTTATTTAAATATTTGTGTATTTCCCAGAGCAGGATCTGTAACTACAGAACTGTGACTATGGAGCATGAAAACCACAAACTATCAACTTCTTCAGGAAAGGAACCATGTCTTATTCATGTAAACGCAAGACCTGGCATGGAGAAAGCCCTCAATAAATGTTTGTGACTTCAATTAGGTAACAATGACTAAAGATGATAAGAAATAAAACATTTCTGGGACGCCTGGGTGGCTCAGTTGGTTAAGCAGCTGCCTTCGGCTCAGGTCATGATCCCAGCGTCCTGGGATCGAGTCCCACATCGGGCTCCTTGCTCCACGGGGAGCCTGCTTCTCCCTCTGACTCTGCCTTCCACTCTGTCTGCCTGTGCTCGCTTTCGCTCGTGCTCTATCTCTGACAAATAAATAAATAAAATCTTAAAAAAAAAAAAAGAAATAAAACATTTCTGGAATGATAAATTCTTACCAAAAATAGAATTATAGACCACTGAAGAAGCTAAAAGAGAACTTACAGTCATATAAAAATAATTTATATATATGGAAAGGTCACCAATGTTTTTTTAATAAGTAAAAAAAAGAAAGCTAGTTGCTAAATCACAGTACTCTAATTGTTTGTAAGAAACTGATTAAAAGGCAACTGAGTAGCTCAGTCAGTTAAGCGTCTGATCCCTGATTTTGGCTCAGGTAGGGCTCCACGGTCAGTACAGAGTCTGCTTGAGATTCTCTCTCCCTTTCCCTCTGCCCCTCCTGCTTCTGCACGCATACTCTCTAAAATAAATAAAATCTTAAAAAATTAAAAAGAGGGGCGCCTGGGTGGCTCAGTGTGTTAGAAGCTCTGCCTTCAGCTCAGGTCATGATCCCAGAGTCCTGGGATAGAGCCCTGCATCGGGTTCTCTGCTCGACAGGGAGCCTGCTTCTTCCTTTTCTCTCTGCCTGCCTCTCTGCCTACTTGTGATCTCTGTCTGTCAAATAAATAAATAAAATCTTTAAAAGAAAGAAAAATTTTTTTAAATAAAAAGAAAACATGCTAATTTAAAATTAACAATTTGTTCCATGTGCAGTTTAATTCTACCCACACTTCACGTTTATAAAATTTTCATCAACAAAGTTGACATACATATATTTTCAAGATTAACACGATACCTGGATGCTCAAAATTTTGAAAATCTTTCAGAGATTTTGGTACAGCATGTACTGTAATATAGGGTCCTACTGTAGAAATTTCTTTTATAACAGATCAACTTACGACAAATGGATAATGGCCTTTCTTCTAAAAATCCACCTCCACTTCTAATCCAGAATTGTAAGTAAAGGATACTTTTTCTGATATCACAAGCATTTGTAGTTAACAATGTTATAAAGTCTTTCACATCAGTTCTAAAGTTCTCAGCCAAGCAGATCATCTGTAGGTAGCTGGCAACATTTAGCTGAGAAAAAGAGAAACAGAAAGAAAAAAGAAACATGGTGAATGGTGGAATTAACAGAAATACATAAGTAATACACATTTAAAAGTAGGACAAATTTCACTAAAATTCACACTATCTTAGCTCTTGAGAATGAAACTGATCTGGAAAAATAAAATAAAGGAATATACTTTCCAAATTAAAAATATTTTATATAACCTTATTTCAGTAACTATATACAGTCTAAAATATAAAGGAAACTTTTATGGGAGATTTTCTATAAACCCTGAAGGCAATTTTATTAAACCTTGAGAAATTCCCTTAGTATTAAATAATGGTACAACTTGATTGAATATTTTACAGCCATTAAAACTATAAATATGAATACTATAATAATACTGATAGTTTTTAAATACCAGAGTTACAAAATTCTATCAATACATGTACAAATGCATAAATGTAAATAAACAAGAAACACTAGGGGAAAAAAACCAAAAAGCAAAACTCATGTGATTTCTTTTTTTTTTTTTTTTAAAGATTTTATTTATTTATTTGAAAGAGAGAGAGAAAAGCTAGAGAGAGAGAAAGCATAAGCAGGGGAAGAGGTAGAGGGAGAAAGGGAGAATCAGGCTCCCCTTGGAACAGGGAGCCCGATGCAGGACTCTGGGATCATGACCTGAGCCGAAGGCAGAGGCTTAACCAACTGAGCCACCCAGGTGCCCCTGGGTGGGCAGTTTGAAAAATTTGAAAATCAAATTTTCATTTTATTTGATGTTCCATCAATATTGCTATGATTTTTTTTGTAAAACAACAAAACATATACTATTCTCTTCCCACTGTTTATGGAAAGCTTCTTACCTGGAAAAGCTAAAACAAATAAAATTGCATTTACATTTTATAGATTTTATAAGACCACTAGCATTTTTACCTTAAACAAGACAATTTAAAAAATTATTTCTCCTATTAAATCTCTGACCTCATTCTATGTATATATATTACTCCTGCATACTTCTGGGACTTCTGCTTCACAAACTAGGAATTCTGCTTTCAATAATGAACTACCTACTATCAGACAAACCTTGC
The DNA here is from genome assembly GCF_022355385.1 of Mustela nigripes. NCBI lineage: Eukaryota > Metazoa > Chordata > Mammalia > Carnivora > Mustelidae > Mustela > Mustela nigripes. The sequence goes on from NC_081572.1 coordinate 39,897,594, forward strand.
CATTAGTAATAATGATAAACTCTATCACCAACTACAAATAAATATAAAAAGCAAATGATTTGAAGGGACAAGAGAGTAACCAAAAGCAGAAGATAACTGAAGGGAAAATCAACAATTAGACAAAAGAAAATGGCCCTGGGTGAATCCCCACCCCCATCTCATTCCCTCTAAATTGATTTCTGACTTAGGGCAGGATGCAGCAGCATAGCTAAAACTCAGACAGAAACTCACAGTGTTACAGGCTTGAACCAGAGGACAGAGTTTGGGATGCTGGCAGTAGTTGGAAAGTGAGAGGGGATGTCTGTGAAAGTAGGGAAACAGATTCTAGCTAAAGAAGACTGCAAATCCCTGGCTGACACCTGAACTTCACATGTGTGAGCCTGTCTCAAAGCAGGCAGCTAAAACTAAAAGAACTGGGCCGAAATTTTAGCTGCTACATGTTACAGGGTATTTATTCAGAGGAAGAGAACCGAATCCAGAGTTTCTACAACATATCACTCGCAAAGTACAGGATAAAACTCTAAACTCTAAAACTACTACACATACAAAGAAGCAGAAAAAGTAACTAACTCCTCAGAGACAATCAATAGATTTAATCACAAAGTGAAGAAGATGGGAGACAAACCATTAGACACTCTTAATCTCAGGAAACAAACTGAGGGTTGCTGGAGGGGAGGGGGAAGGGGGGATAGGGTGGTTGGGTGATGGACACTGGGAGGGTATGTGTTGTGGTGAGCGCTGTGTATTGTATTAGATTGATGAATCACAAGCCTGTACCCCTGAAACAAATAAGACATTATATGTTAATAATTTAAAAAAAGGAAAAAAAAAGATGGCAAAAATGTATTTATTAGCAGAATTTTAAAACAACTAGTAAAAGTATGCTTAAAGAAAACATGCTCATAATGAATAAGAAAGTCCAGCAGAAAAGTAGAAGCCATAAAAAGAAGGAAACAGGGGTGCCTGGGTGGTTCAGTTGTCAAGCATCTGCCTTTGGCTCAGGTCATGGTCCCAGGGTCCTGGGTCTGAGCCCCACATTGGACTCCCTGCTCAGTGGGGAGCCTGCTTCTCCTTCTCCCTCTGCCATTCCCTCCATTTGTGCTCTCTGGCTCTAACTCTCTGTCAAATAAATTTTAAAAATCTTTAAAAAAAAAAAAAAAAAAAGAAAAGAAAAAGGAAACAGCAAATGCAAAACTAGAAATCACAGTATCAGAATAAAAATTTTACCGGATGAGCCTCGGAAGAAAGGAGGTGGCAGGAAAAAAGTGTCAGTTAAATTTGAAGATTAATCAATATAAATGATCAAACCAAAAGTACAAACAGAAAAAAGTTGGGAGGGGGGGAACAGCATTAACAGCAGGGCCCTGAGCGGCGCCTGAGACAATGTAAAATGTCTAACATACTTGTAATTAAACTCCCAAGAGGGAAAGAGAAAATGGGCATGAAATAAATTTGAAAAACTAAGTATAAAAATGTCCCTCATTGAAGGAATGACATGTATTTACAGATTGTAGATATCCAAGAACCACAAATAGGATAGACATGAAGAAAAGTAACACCTAGGCACATCACAGGCAATTGCTGAAAACTCAAGTAAGGGGTGCCTAGGTGACTCAGTCGGTTGAGCCCTTGACTCAGGTCGTGATCATGGGGTCCTAGGATCGAGCCCCACATTGGGCTCCCTGCTCAGCAAGGTGACTGTTTCTCCCTCTACCCCTCCTCCTTGTTTGTGCTCCCTCTTTGTCATGCTGTCTTAAAAAAATAAATGAAATATTAAAAGAAGAAAGAAAACTGGGGTGCCTGGGTGGCTCAGTGGGTTAAAGCCTCTGCCTTCAGCTCAGGTCATAGTCTCAGGGTCCCGGGATCCAGCCAGCATCAGGCTCTCTGCTCAGCAGGGAGCCTCTTTCCTCCTTTCTCTCTGCCTGCTTCTCTGTCTACTTGTGATCTCCGTCTGTCAAATAAATAAAATCTGAAAAATATATATATATTTTTAAAAAAAGAAAAGAAAACTAAAGTTAAAGTTAAAGAGAATATCTTGAAGGCAGCCAGAAAATAATGACATATTACCCAGGAGGGGAAAACAAAAAGGTAACATAATCAGAAATACCACTGACCAAAAGAAAAAGGAATGACATCTTTAAAGTATTGACTCAGGGTGCCTGGCTGGCTCAGTTGGTAGAGCATGTGATTCATGATCTCTGGGTGCTGAGTTCAAGCCCCATGCAGGGTGTACATGCAGTACATGTACAGTAAAAAAGTACATGCAGTACTTAAAAAAAAAAAGTACTGATGGAAAAACTGAGAACCCCCATTTTTTAAAAAAGATTTTATTTATTTATTTGACAGAAAAAGATCACAAGTAAGCAGAAAGGCAGGCAGAGAGAGAGAGGGAAGCAGGCTCCCTGTTGAGCAGAGAGCCCAATGAGGGGCTTGATCCCAGGACCCTGAGATCATGACCCGAGCCCAAGGCAGTGGCTTAACTCATTGAGTCACCCAGGTACCCCGAGAACCCAGATTTCTATACCAAGGGAAAATACTCTTTGAAAATGAAGTTAAAATAAAGACAATTTCAAGTAAATGAAACCTAATATAATCTACTGCCAGCAGACTAGCTCTATAAAAATTGTTAATGAAATTCTTCAGGCTGAAGAGAAACGAAATCTAAGAGAAAGTCAGATCTTCAGGAAGGAATGAAGTCTATTAGAAATTATAAGTATATAGGTAAACATACAAATTATAAGTATATAGGTAAACATAATTACCTTCAAACATACACAGCTGGCTAAAGCAAAAAAGCAGAGCATTATATTGGGGAGTTTGTAATGTGTAAATGTAAAACATTTGAAAACTAAAGCATACAAGATAGAGGGATGGCAAGTAGACTGATATCTTCGCAAGGTTCTTAGATTTTCTATAAATTAGTGTAATACTAACACTACACTATGAAAAACTGAGGCACGTTGGTGGCTCTCAGTCAGCTGGGTGTCTACCTTTGGCTCAGGTCATGGACTTGGGGTCCTGGGATCGAGTCCTACATCACGCTCACTGTTCTGCAGGAAGTCTGCTTCTCCCTCTGCCTCTGACCCCCCAGCTCGTGCTCTTTTTCTCTCAAATAAAGAAAATCTTTAGGGGCGCTTGGGTGGCTCAGTGGGTTAAAGTCTCTGCCTTCGGCTTGGGTCACGATCCCAGGGTCCTGGGATTGAGCCCTGCATGGGTTCTCTGCTCTGCAGGGAGCCTGCTTCCTCCTCTGTCTCTCTCTCTGCCTGCCTCTCTGCCTACTTGCAATCTCTGTCTGTCAAATAAATTTAAAAAAGAAAAAATAAAAATTAAAAAAAAAATCTTTAAAAAAATACACTATGAAAAACTAAGAATGCATATTATTTCTGAAGATACTACTAAAATCTATGTCCTAATCCATTTCAAATGGCCTAGAAACCAACCACCAACATCCTTCATAAATGTAGACATGAAATTCCCCAACAATATATGAGCAAATCAAATCCAGAACTACAAAAAGACATAACACATCATGACCATATTATCCTAAGAATGCAGGACTGCTCTGACATTCAAAAATCAACTAACATCATTTGCCATATTAATAGAATTAAAAAGATGAACATATGATTGCTTCAAAGGTAGAAAGTATCTGACAAAATTCAACACCATTGACAATAAAAACACAACTAATTGATGAAAATCAGCTAATATCACGCTTGCTGATAAGAGTGCCTACTTTAGCCCCAAATTCAGGAACAAGGCAGAGATGTTCACGTTTAACCCCTATTTAACAGTGTACTGAAGGTTTGCTGGCACTATCACATTAAACTACCTTTTATAGAGTTGTGACATGATTTATGATCAGAATGAAAACTTACAAGCGAAGGAGTAGTGAAATTAATTTCTTCAAAACAGCCATCAAACATTAAACTAAATGTTGGATCTAGAGGAAAAAGAATTTTTAAAAAACCATTAAGACTATTCATTTTTCCAGTTACTTTTTCTATGAAAATATTCTGTATTTCATGGGTAATGAGAATATCATGTAAATTATAAATCATTAAAGGAACTGAATTTCTGTCTTGACCTAAAGCAACTTGTGATCTTTAATTAAAATACCATGTACCCTTTGAGTAACATGATTTATATCAGTATTTTTAGAGTACAGTCACTAACAGTCAAATGAGCCATTAATTTGTAAGTGGAGTCTAACATAAACACATTTTCCTACAGAAATCCACAGCGGAGATACGCTACTGAATACGTGCAATGAAAAAATATTAGAAAACAGTGTTATAATTCAGTGTTTATAATGAAACAAACAAACAAACAAACCTGTATGAGTCTTAAAATTGAACACTGAATGGGAATTATTAGGAAGGTGGACCAACTCCAGGGGCAACCAGCTGGCTCAATAGGTGAAGTGTGTGACTTTTGATCTTGGGGTCATGGGTTCAAGCCCCAAATTGGGTGTAGAGATTACTTAAAAAAAAATCTTAGGAAAAAAATTAAAAAAGGAAGTGGACCAATTCCATTAGGCTGGCTATGGCTTACTTTGACAAAATATGCAATAATTCATATGGAAGTGTTCTCAGGGAAAAAGGAATGGCTAAGTTCAATATTAAGGCACTACAGAAAAAAATTTTTATGGGCTCCATAAAAAGTTCTGTCCAGTGAGTAACATTTGGTGATCCAATAATAAGTATGAAGAAGGGGCATAGAAAAGACTCTGTTATCGCCCCTACCAAAACACCTTTCCTGGATAAAATTTCTTTACCTGCATTCTACGCTATTGTTGGCATCCTAAATATCTAATACTCTACACAGTGATTCAAAATAGTATCCAGTTCCACACCACTGCTATTCACAAGGTAATAGAGTAATTTTATAATTACTCAAGGTTGTGGATCGATAGTAAATTTAAAGAATTCTTTACTTAAAAAATGATCTAGGAGCCTCCAAATTTTAGGGAAAAAGACTTAATTTACTAGCAGACTTTTAAAGGACTATTTTTAACTAAAATGAGCAGCTTTCTCAAAATATTTAAACCAAAAGTAATTAGTTGCAAAATCACTGTAACTTACCACTAGTAGTAAGAATCACAGGTCTCTTAGTTGTTGCCATGAATGTTTTGATTGCACTCAAAAACCCAGCATCTTCTTCAAAAATGACATCAACCTAAGAGCCATTTATGACAATACTGTATTGAGTAACAAAAAATTTACTGGATATGTTACATATACATAATAGATATAGTATATGTCTGTTAGGGACAAAATTTATGAATTCATGAAATTTATGAACAGTATGGTTCAGCCCATACTGAAAGCTTAAAATATTTTGAACTATTAAAAGTAAAAAAAAATTACCAAATATTAAACCAAAAAAATGGAGTCACCTATAATTGGACAAGTATGAGTCAGAATAATTTCTATAATCACTGAACAATAATTAATAATCCTGAATTGCATTAATCATCTTTCTGAAAAATTCTATGGTTGAGAGTTTCACTCACTTTTAAATTCAAACAGATTACACTGGGGTACCTGGGTGGCTCAGTCAGTTAAACACTGGACTCTTGATTTCCACTCAGGTCATGAACTTAGGGTGCTGAGATCAAGCCTCACATCTGACTCCACACTCAGGATGAAGTCTGCTTGAGATTCTCTCTCTCCCTCTGTCCCTCCCCTCATTCGTGTACACACACGCATGCTCTCTAAATAAATAAAATCTTTAAAAAAAGTTTTTAAACATTTAAACAGATACAAGTATTCCCAACTTTCTTGGCTATTTTATAATACTTTATAGTAACACATATAGTAACCCTTAGGTTAAGTTCTTATTATGAGATAAATATATGCCCATGAGTCTACCTCCTCAAAAAGAATGAGAGATGTTGCATTTTTCCTGTTGGGTTCCTCAGCTCCAAATTCTTTGACATTTGACTTGGTTGTGTTTGCAGATTTAGTCTGAGTAATTGGGTTTTGTTCACAAGAATTTTTTATTCCTGCATAAATAAAATATTAGTATTTTAGAAAAAATCAACTTTTAATAGAACACTGGATGCTTCTGTGGAATAAACTCAAACTGAAACCCCCTATCAAAAATTAAACAAGGGGGAAAAAATTGAAACAAAATATCAAAACTCTTATATGTAGGACCTTCAGTATAGCTGAGGTTTAACAAATAGCAACAGAAACTCAGGAAATATGATAAAATTTTTATGTATCAGGGTCATTAGTATTAAAAATTGTCATATACATTTTGTACATTTAATGCCTTACCTTTATTATTTTCCAGAAGCACTACTTCTTCATTATTTTTTGGCTTGGAAGACACTTTAAAATAATTTGCCAAAGTTTTAGGTGGAAGTGTTCGTTTTGGTATGTTAGTTTGTGGTGACGGTGGAGGAAGTTTCCTTGGCGATGTAAGAACTTTCTTAGGGGAGCTTAATTTTTCTGCCAAAAACAAATTTACTGAAGGATGAGTATTCTAAAAGTTAAACGGATGGTAAGATTGAGTTATTCACAGTCTATACTTCTACTCTTACCAGCTAAAAATTAATATAGAAGTTTCCTTTCAATCTCATATTCAAATACTGTATACAAATAGTACTGTACTGTTACAGTTATTCTATTATCAGAGAAGGTAAAGCCAGTCATTTGGAAAAGACATTCTTTTCCAAAGAAACATACATTCTTGAAGCAAAGAATGTTCAGAATCCCTCCATTCGCTTTCTCTCCATTGGCTGGAGTTCAGAGGAGGCTGGAGGAAACATGATAATGGTACATACGGAGAACATTACAGAACACTGTTATCCAACTTCAGGTTAGCTCTATAGTAAATGGATACTGCAAGCAGAGAATATGTTTTTCTAGAGATGTAGTGAAGGACGGATAGAAGTTCTACAGTCCCAAGCATTTATTCCAGAGCATGTCCTTTACTCTCCTCTAAGTGCTCTGATTCAGTCTTCACATGTTCAAATTCTGTTTGTTATTTTTTACACCCCATTTCCACAGATCTTATTATATCCTTTGTATATTATAGGTGTTTGAAAATTGAGTTTGCCACTTGCAACGACATGGACAGCATAGATTACTCAGAAGGATTTTCCTAAGTAATGGGACAAAATTAGTTCTAAACTAAATGCTGCTATCGCCTCCCCTAATACAGCATAAAAGACCCAAAACAATCAAACTTAGAAAAAAAATTGGTCATGGTAACACAGAAAATATAAAAGTCCAGCTTCTAGAAATAAAAACTACAAAATGTGTGAAATACAAAATACATTAGATGGCAAGGACAGCATACCACATGCTGCAAAAAATATTTGTGAACTTCAGTAGTTAGAAACTATCCAAGAGAGGAACAAGATAACTGCAAACCTGAACAATCATCGAACTGAGACAGGTTAGCAGCATTATTCAGAATAGAATGTGGTGGGCGTCTGGGTGGCTCAGTGGGTTAAGCCTCTGCCTTCGACTCAGGTCATGATCTCAGGATCCTGGGATCAAGCCCCGCATCAGGTTCTCGGCTCAGCGGGGAGCCTGCTCCCCTGTCCCCCCAACCCCTCAGCCTGCCTCTCTGCCTACTTGTGATCTCTGTCAAATAAATAAGATCTTTAAAAAAAAAAAAAAAAAGAATAGAATGTGGTATGGAAACAACCTGAGTGCCCACCCATGAATGGATCCAGATGTGGTTTCTATACACAATGGAAGATTACTCAGCCCGAAGAAAAGACATCCTGCCGTTTGGAACAGCACAGATGGACCAGGAGCACATCAGACTAAGTGAGGTTAAGTCAGAGAAAAGCAAGTACTCTATGACATTCCTTATGTGTGGATTCTAAAAAAGCCAAACTCAAAAACAGAGAGTAAAATGGTGGTTACCAGGAGATGTCCTGGTGGTTACCAGGACAAATGTTTAAGGGTACAAACTTGCAATGAGTAATCAATAAATCCTAGAGACCTAATGCACAGTATAGTAAATACAGACAATATATTATAATCACCAAACTTCCCAAGGCCATAACTTAATTATTCCAACCACTAAAAAGAAATAATTATGTAATGTGATAGAGGTACTAATTACTAATTATCAACACAATGGCAAACATACTGCTATATAAATGTATAAAATTAACATGTTGTATGCCTTAAATATATACAATGTTATATGTCAGATATATTTTAATTAAAAGAAAAAAATAATGCTTGGAATTTTCCAAATTTGATAAGCTATAAACCCATTCATATAAGAAGCTCAACAAACCCCAACCACATGAAACATGAAGAAAACCACACGAATGCACATCAAAGTCAGAGTTGCTAACAATGAGTGACAAAGAGAAAAATCTTAAAAGAAGCAAAGAACAGATGACTGAAACACATTATATATATACAAATCCATGAGTTCATCATAATACTGAAAAAAAGTAAACTACCCCAAAACTCACTGGACAACCTCAGAGATTACTAGGGCATCATTACTCTGTGAACTGATAAATAAAAAGAAAGAATGAAGCATTTCTCATGCATTTCCTGTACAAACTCTATGTCAAAGTGTCCAGACAGTTGATGAGATATGCTTCTCAGAATTTTAACTAATAAATTCAGAAAGGCTAAGTGAATTACAAAATCACCCATTTTCTAACTTTCAATGAAATAATCAAGCTACTTGATAAAGATCATTCATGGCTACAAAATACTATTAGTTCAAAGAGTGATGGGGGAACTCTTTAATGAACAGATCAGCCTGGAAACAAGTGAACTCATCAGTCCATGTTAATATCACATAGCACACAGCCTTGCCTAAGCATATACATAGCCCTGAAACAGAAACTGAATCTAATCAAGCCCACAGATCTGCCAGTTTACAAGTAAAACAGGGAAGAGGAATATATTAACTTATACCATAAAGATACAATCAGCCATATCTAAAAATGTGAGAAATTTTATGAAAAATGACCCATGTTCTTCAACAAATAAATGGTATGAAAAAGATGAAGGAATTATTAGGGAGACTGAAAGAAATTTTAAAAAGCATTAATCAGGGGCGCCTGGGTGGCTCAGTGATTTAAAGCTTCTGCCTTTGGCTCAGGTCATGATCCCAGGGTCCTGGGATTGAGTCCCACATCGGGCTCTCTGCTCAGCGGGGAGCCTGCTTTCTCCTCTCTCTCTCTCTCTGCCTGCCTCTCTGCCTACTTGTGATCCTGTCTGTCAAATAAATAAAGTCTTTAAAAAACAAAACAAAACAAACAAACAAAAAAAACCATTAATCAAATGTAGATGTAAACCTTGTTTAGATCCAAATTTGCACAAAGCATTTAAACAACAGAAAGCCAAAACAAGAGTATGTATTAAACCAAATTAAGGTATAAAGTTAATTTCATTAGGTTTAATTATAATACTGTGGTTATGCTTTTTTAAAATTCCTTATCCGGGGATGCCTGGGTGGCTCAATCAGTTAAGTGTCTGCCTTTGGTTCAGGTCATGATCCCAGGGTTCTGGGATCAGGTCCTCCATTGGGCTCCCCACTGGGGAGTCTGCTTCTCCCTCTCCCTCTGTCCTTGCTGGTATGTTCGCGCGCTCTCTCTCACTCACCCTCTCAAATAAATAAAATCTTAAAAAAAAAAAAAGTCCTTATCAAGGGAGCCTGACTGGTTCAGTCAGAGGAGCGTGTGACTCTTGATCATGGGGTTGTACACGTCCCATGTAGAGATTACTTAAAAATAAAATCTTAATAAATACATGAATAAATAAATAAGTAAAGTCCTTATCAGAGATACCTGTGAAGTATATATGGGTAAAATTATATGATGGTCTTAAGATTTGTTTTAAAACTGTACAGGCAAAAATTAAAACAGTGTGTGTATATGTGTGTGTGTGTGTGTAGGAAAAGATAAAAAAAATGAATGGCAAAATGCTGATTACTAAAATTCTTTCTTGTATATTTTATTTATTTATTTAAGATTTTATTTATTTATTTGACAGAGAGAGAGATCACAAGTAGGCAGAGAGGCAGGCAGAGAGAGGGGGGAAGCAGGCTCCCCGCTGAGCAGAGAACCCGATGCGGGGCTCGATCCCAGGACCCTGAGATCATGACCTGAGCTGAAGGCAGAGGCTTACTCCACTGAGCCACCCAGATTTTGTTTTTTCAAAGATATGACCTAAGGACAATAGTTTACTTACTTGGTGACTTGCCCAGGTTGTAACTATTGAAAAAGCAAGGTTTTTGAGAGTTCACACCTTGCTTGTCCACTTGATGGGACTGAGTGGCTTCCTTCAGTTGAGAAAGAATTTGTCTACCACTGCGCTGAGAAGATGCATTGACTTCAAATATCTAAAAGAAGAATATATGAAAGTGAGGCAGAATGGTTGGTTTTCCTTTAATTCAAGTATAACTACAACATTAACATTCTCCCAGTGTAGCTCCTTCTAACCTTGAATCCAAGCTCCTGAGCACAAGCATACACTGCAGCAGTTTTTCCCACTCCTGTTGGTCCTGTTATAAGAACAGTATTGCAAAGGCGAGTTTCTTCTTCGTCATCGGAACTGCCTTTAAAATCTATGCTATCCGATGGATCTGAAAAATTATTCAAATGCAAATTATCATTTGATAATTGCTCAAGCAGCAACTCCATCTCATGAAACCCAATGATCAAACCTTACAAACTTCTTGCCAGTAAATGCTGGAAATTTAATTTACAAAAGCTACAAAATCAAATATAAAATACCAGTTAGGAAATTTTATATGAATATTTAGCTAATCTAACTCAAAATGTCCAGTCAAATGGAGAAAAGGACTCAAAATACCTTCCTGTTTCTCATCTTTTTTTCCCTTCAAATTTTGTCTTTCCTCCAATTCAGCTCTTCTCTTCCAGTCTTTCAACCAACTGCCATAAGAAAATGTATGTTAATAAAAATAATGCACAGAATAGAGCTATATCTCTTTGAATCAACTAAATAGTGAAATATTTTTACATGGGCATGAATATTTTTAAATGAAGTAATTTTTTTACCAAAACACACAAGACTGTATGAGCTAAGTTATTCACGGCAACATTGTTCCTACTAGCTTCCATAGGGAAAAACCTAGAAGTACCTCAGTAGGAGAAAAGATACACACAGTGCAATTACCTAAAGAATCAGTATAGAGCAGCTATAAAGAACCGAGGTGAGGCGCCTGGGTGGCTCAGTGGGTTAAAGCCTCTGCCTTTGACTCAGGTCATGGTCCCAGGGTCCTGGGATCGAGCCCCACATCGGGCTCTCTGCTCAGCAAGCCTACTTCCCCGCACCCCCCCCCCACCTGCCTCTCTGCCTATTTGTGATCTGTCAAATAAATAAAATCTTAAAAAAAAAAAGAACCGAGGAGACCGTGTGATGACATGAAAGATGTCTAATACACGATGCTAAGTAAAAGTAGAAAGATGAAGTTCTAGTTTGGAGCTAGACTGCCCAAGTTTGAGTTCCAGCTCCACCACTTCCGAGCTGTGTGACTCTGGACAAATCATTAAACTTCTGTAGGCCCATTCCTCATCTGTAAGATAAGGACAACAGTATTTATCCTCATAGTTTTAAGGATTAAATGAGCTAAGAACAATGCAAGTACTTAGAATAATACTAGGCTCAAAGTGTACTGTTATTATGGGTCCCTATTTCTTATATGAAATCCTTTGGACCAGCTGAGTTTTAGAATTCAAAATTTTCAGATATTATAAAAGTAATTTGGTACGTATACCACATATAACATAATACCTCTAATGGGGTCTGTAACATTACATCCAAAATCACTTAATATTTCTGTCTAAAAAAATGTATGAACTCCTACTAAGTGGGAATCCATAAAGACCATAAAATATAATAAAGTTAGTAACTTTTGGTTTGCAGAACTTCTTGGATGTGGGAATCATAGACAAAGGATTCTGGACCTGAATTAGTAATGTGATCCTATCTGTTGGGAAGAAAGGAGCTAATATATGCATAATACATGTTTAACCTTACATTTTTCTGTAAAGGCATAAAAGAAACCTTTAATAGTTGTTACCTCTGGAAAGCAGAAATGGGAGAAAAGAGGGATATTTATTTTTCATATTTTTCTTGATTTTTTTTAAGATTTTCCATGTAATGTATTACTTTATGATTTCTAGATTTTAGTATAAAGAAAACAGACTAAGTAGTAAAACTAGATCCAAAAACAATTTCTCAATTCTTTTATAAGTTTTACCAACCTATGTAACTTTTTTATAGCTAGCTCATTGCCTATGAGTTCACTGGAGTTCTGAGGTTGATACTTTTCTGTCCAAAGCATGTCTTCAGTTCCAAAATCTAAAGCAAAAAATACATATTAAACATTTTTCCTTGACATAGTACATATTCTTGACAATTATGGTATTGTTTTCATGTAAACAATGAGTATTTACCCAGGTATTTATGGCTATAAAATGCCAAAAGGGGCAATTTCAAAACTTAACATTACATTTAAAATTATTATTATTTTTTAAAATTTTTGGTATTTTTATTTGAGGGAGAAGGGGAGAGAGCATGAGTGGGGGGAGGGACAGAGGGATAAGCAGACTCCCTGATGACCAGGGAGCCCAACCCTGGGCTTGATCCCAGGACTGAGATCATGATCTGAGCTGAAGTCAGTCTTAATTGCCTGAGCCATCCAGTCACTCCACATCTAAATTTTTCATATCAAAACCCTTTCTCCTTAAAAGCTAACCACCACTAGGATGCCTGGGTGACTTAGACAGATAAGTGCCCAACTCTTGATCTCAGTTCAGGTCTTGATCTCAGGATTGTGAGTTCAAGCCAAGTTGGGCTCCATACTGGACATGGAACTTACTTTAAAAAAAAAAAAAGGACAGGGGCCTGGGTGCTTAGTCAGTTAAGCATCCAACTCTGATTTTGGCTCAGGTCATCATCTCAGGGTCATGAACTCAGGGTACTGAGATCCAGCCCCATGTCCGGCTTGGCACATAGATAAGTCCACTCTTCTCCCTCTTCTTCTATCCATCCCCTGACACCAGTGTGCTTTCTCTCTCTCTCAAATAAATAAATCTTAAAAAAAAAAAAAAAAAGGGGGCTAACCACCATAAAGTCTCATGGCAGTAAGGTTTAAAAGTACACATTTAGGGGCAACTGCTTGGCTCAATCGGTTAGGTGTCTGCCTTCTGCACAGGTCATGATCCCAATATCCTGGGATCAAGTCCCACAACAGGCTCCTTGCTCAGTAGGCAGCCTGTTTCTCCTTCTGCCTATTGCTTCCCCTGCCTGTGCTCTAGAGCGTGTGCACGCTCTCTCTCTCTCTCTCTCACACAAATAAATAAATAAATAAAATCTTTTTAAAAAGTACATATTTAGAGGCACTTGGCTGGCCCAATTGGGGTTGCACGTTCAAGCCCCACATTGAGGGTGCAGATACTTAAAAATATTAAGTATTTAAAAAAAAAATAAAAGTACACATTTAAAATTTTAATAATCACTAAAAACATGAAATATGAAAAATAAGTTATACTATAAGAAATAATCTGAAGAGCAAAGGCAGCATAATTCTAGTGCAACTTCCTTTGACTCAAACAAACAAACAAACATTAAACTGTCCTATTAAGTCAACTGGGGTAAATAGAGATGTGCAACACTCCCATTTGAGAAGACTGAATGTTGTAAAGATGCCGATTCACTCCAAATGAATCTATACACTAATCCAAAATCAAAACCCCAATGGGATCTGTGGGGATAGGAGAACCTATAGTTTATTCAGCAGTGTAGCTACATGAACATAGTTTAAAAAAACGATAGGAGACTTGCTGTACAAGTACAAATCAAAACATACTCTAAAGCTATCTAAAGAATGAATTAATTCAACAGAATACTTTGAAAAAGCTAGGTAACCCAAATGGGAACATGTCAGAGACATGTGAAACAAATGTAAAATAAATGGTGTAGTATAACTCCAGGTTTTTACAAAAGCACATGTATTTATAGAAGCACAGAAAAATAAAACATCAAACATCAATCTGTTAAATGTGGTACTCTTTAAAGCTGTCATTAGTAAGGCTCCCACTTGTTTTATACACACATATCACTTGAATGTTGCATGAACATGTATTAAAGAGAAGAGAAGATGAAAGATTAAGTACACAAAAGTGTTCTAGGACCAGAAGGAGCAGATCTGATTTACCAGGAATAGATCTTTCTGAGGGAGACTCTTCGCCATCATCTATCATCAGAACATCAGGATCTTCAAGTGCTTCTGTTTCTAATTTACATGTTGTGCTCAGAGCAGTCTCTTTCTTCCTGGATGTTTTAGAAAGAAGGCCTTTACAAGAGTCTAGCTTTATCCTGGTGGAGTTATTTCTTTTGTCAAGTTCTCCTGGCTTCCCATTTGTCTTTTTTGGACTTTGTGAATACTCATTTGGCTTCTTTCTTTTTGACTTCTGAATTTCCGTTTCCACTCGTTTCCTTTTAGTTTCTTTTTGATTGACATTGGGCTCTCGTTGTGGACTTTCTATTTCAGAAATCACAGAAATGCATGTGTTTAACAAATCAACCAAAGTGAAATTTTAATATCCGACCATCTTAATGTCATTTCCAAATAACCAATAATCTTAATACCACAAAATGAAGAAGCAAAAATCAAATACGGCACACAGAAAGCAAGCAGGCTATCTTGTTATTTAGACTGCCTTTTGTACAAGCTGTGTAAATTCAAATAATCTTATCTAATGCTTTCCTTAAATGAACTATTAATATCTTAATTAAAGCCGCCTTTGCGTTCGCATCTATAGAAAACGGCAAGGGCCAACACTGCACTTAAACAAGATGCTTTACTTCAGTTGAACAATTTTTCCTGCCAACCATAAGCAATATTCTCTCTGTGGACTTGTAAGAGTCAATGACCAAGTCTTAATGTTTTCAAAAGCAAAATGTTAATGTAAATGATAACAGTTATCACTAACCTTGTTTACGATGACACTCAGAAAGAACCTGGTGCTCACTTCGTTTTTTTAGAAGCAAGGAAAAATATTTCCTCAAAGAAAATTCAGGATTTGACCATCTAATTTCCTCCAGCAAAAGATTTCTTACTTCTTCAGTCAAATCTTTCCTTTTCTCCACAAACTGCAATATAGAATAAAATGCTCAGTAACAGATCCACATTATCTATTTTCTTTTAAGTTTTTTTTTTTTTTTTTTTTAAGTAATCTCAGGCATCTGGGAGGCTCAGTTGATTAGGCGTTTGCTGTCAGCTCAGGCCATGATTCCGAGGTCCTGGAACTGAGCCCAGCATCGGGCTCCCTGCTCAGTGGGGAGTCTACTTCTCCCTCTGCTCCTCCCCCAGCTCGTTCTCTCTCTCTCTAATAAAATCTTAAAAAGAAATAAACAAAAAATAAAGTTATCTCTATGCCCAATATGAAGCTCAAACTCACAACCCTGAGATCAAGAGTATCTTGCTCCAACAACGGAATCAGCCAGGTGCCCCCTACACTCTTAATATTAGTCACCAACTACTTTCTGTCTATAATAAATCATGTTAATGTAAGAGTAGCTTCAGTGACTAAATAAACCTTGACAATGAAGCTACATTTGCATACTTTTGAAGGACTTAGTTCATATTTTCATTGTTCCCTCTTTCAACTAATTATACACATTTATTAGATTAGAAGGCTGACTTATATAATATCTAAATGTGCTATATAACCTAATATTCTTTTGAAATTGGCTACCAGTAATTCCTAAAACATTTCTAAAGCTCTAGGAATATTTATTTATTTATATTTTATTTTTTAAAGGATTTTATTTATTTATTTGACAGATAGAGATCACAAGTAGGCAGAGAGGCAGGCAGAGAGAGCAGAGGAAGCAGGCTCCCCACTTAGCAGAGAGCCTGATGCGGGGCTCAATCCCAGGACCCTGGGATCATGAACTGAGCCGAAGGCAGAGGCTTTAACCCACTGAGCCACCCAGGTGCGCCAGCTCTAAGAATATTTAAAAGAGATGTCTATCTCAATTGGGATTTATTTTTTAAAACTGGACTCTAGAGGAAAAAAATGAACTTTAGGCCACAATAGTAGATTTCCAATTTTTTTCTCTCTAAAAGATATGAAGGAAACACCCTATAATGGAGGAGCTCTCCAATACTTACCCCAACAGCAGAATTAGGCCTTTTAGAATTTGGATTCAATGTTGAAAATTCACCAAGAGCAAGAACACATTTTGAGAGATCTATTACTTTAGTATTCAGTTCTTTAAGTTTAGTTAAAAGAGAGCAAGTGGGTGGTTCCAAATGCCACAAACGGCATCCTAAAGAAAAAACAGAAAACAAATACCTTCATTACTTTCACTCACACACATCAAATGCCAAATACCCAAACATGAAAAGACCTGACAACTACATAGTTAACACAAAAATACCAAAACTCAAATGAGTGCACAGGGAACCCATTCTTACTTCCAACGAATACAATTAATAAAAATTACTGAGCCTTCTGATCCAACTGTTTAAAAAAACCAAGTAATAGCAAACTTTCTTTTCTTCTTAAATCAACCTTGCTATTCAGGGTAAAAATTTCAGGGGCAAGTAGCATCCTGCTTTAAAATTTAAACTTTGAGGGGCATCTGGGTGGCTCAGTCGGTTAAGCATCTGCCTTCAGCTCGGGATCCTGGGATCGAGCCCTACATCAGGTTCCTTGCTCAGCAGGGAGCCTGCTTCTCCCTCTCCTTCCACCCCACCCTCCCACTCACTCATGCCCCCCCCCACCTCTCTCTCTCATAAGTCAAATCTTAAAAAAAAAAAAAAAACTTTCAGACAAATAAATAAATAAAATTTAAACTTTGAAGTCAGACCTGAGTTCAAATCCAGACTGTGCCACTTGCTAGCTGGGTTGAACATGGGCAAGATCCTAAACCCTAGTTTCTTCTTCTGTAAAGTAGGGGTGACTATTATAATAGTCAACCTCCTAGAGTTGTTACAGAGATTAAACTAGTTATGCATACAAAATGCTCAGCAGAATGCCAGATACTAGTAAACCGACACGCAATAACTTTTCAGAGCTAGAGAAGATTGGGAAAGTAAAATATCGTTAAAAAGACTGGCTATGCTGGGACGCCTGGGTGGCTCAGTTGGTTGGATGACTGCTTTCGGCTCAGGTCATGATCCCGGAGTTCCGGGATCGAGTCCCGCATTGGGCTCCCACCTCGGGGAGTCTGCTTCTCCCTCTGACCTTCTCCTCGCTCGTGCTCTCTCCCACTGCCTCTTTCTCAAATAAATAAATAAAATCTTAAAAAAAAAAAAAAAAAAGACTGGCTATGGGATGCCTGCGTGGCTCAATGGGTTAAAGCCTCTGTCTACGGCTTGGGTCATGATCCCAGAGTCCTGGGATTGAGCCCCGAATCAGGCTCTCTGCTTGGTGGGGAGACTACTTCCCTCTCTCTCTGCCTGCCTCTCTGCCGACTTGTGATCTCTCTCTCTCTGTCAAATAAATAAATAAAATGTATAAAAAAAAAAAAGAAAAGAAAAGAAAAAGAAAGACTGGCTAGATGGAGGTTCCTCAAAAAGTTGAAAACAGAGCTGCCCTATGACCTAGCAATGGCACTACTGGGTATTTATCCTAAAGATACAAATGTAGTGATCCAAAGGGGCACACGCACATGAATGTTTATAGCAATAATGTCTACAACAGCCAAACTATGAACAGAAGCTAGATGTCCATCAACAGATGAATGGATATAGAAGATATGGTATGTATATACAATGGAATACTATGCAGCCATCAAAAGAAGTGAAATCTTGCCATTTGCAACGACATGCATGGAACTAGAGTGTATTATGCTGAATGAAGTAAGTCAACAGAGAAAGACAATTATCATATGATCTCTCTGATATGAGGAATTTGAGTAGGGGTTGTTGGGAGGTAGGGAAAGAAAAAACGAAATAAGTTGGGATTGGGAGGGAGACAAACCATAATAGACTCTTAATCTCACAAAACAAACTAAGGGTTGCTGGGGAGTGGGGGCTTGGGATAGAGTGTTTGGGTGGGGAGGGTATATGCGATGGTGAGTGCTGTGAAATGTGTCGGCCTGATGATTCACAGACCTGTACCCCTGGGGCAAATAATACACTATATGTCAATAAAGATAATTTAAATAAATAAATAGGAACACTGGCTAGGAAGTTCCCAAATAATACATTATATGTTAATGAAAATAGTTAAAATAAATAAATAGATAGATAGACAAGATAGATAAATAGACAGACTGGCTAGGAAGTTCCCTGTATAAATGGGAGGCTGAGAGGCACCTGGGTGGCTCAGTCAGTTGAGCATCTGACTTCTGCCCAGTCTTGATCTCAGGGTCCTGGGATTGAGTCCTGTGTTGGGCCCCCTGAGTCAGCAGGAGACTACTTGTCCTTCTCCTTCTCCCCCTGCTCATGCTCCCTCTCTTTTAAAAATAAATAAATAAAATCTAAATGGGAGGCTGAACAAAATTCAAAAACTATCAAGGTTAGAAACACAAAACAAAAAAAGAAAGGAAAAGAGAACACAGAGTCTGTTTTGTGGGTAGAGGGAGTGTAGTAAATCAAACCTCAAAGCCACCTGAGAAGAATACAAGTGGTTTTGTGCTGATAAAGCAAAAACACCTCTAGGCAGGAATAATGAGGAAGATATAAAGCTGTACTCACTTTCAGCAATTCAAAACTAGGGAAGTAAAATAAGATTGTGTTTGCTTTAGCATTTGAATCCAAACAGAAGCAGGTTCTGACCACACTAAGGCCACTGTGCAAGTGGCCTGTATGAACAGCTCACCCCGGGCATGGTACGTGTGAGGGAAGGCTGAACTGGAGTGGGGAGCACTGAGACTTGCTACCTGTTCCAGCAGATATTTATATGGTTTGAGAGAGGAAAAGCTGTTCTGGAACATTCAACAGTCCACTGGAAAGAACAGAGCCGGAGCTCCTCTGACAAAGTCTTAAAAGATAATCTGTTCACACACAGGCTACGTGTGTGAAGAGCACGGCCTTCCATTTAGAACATGGCGCCTCTCTGGAGAACAACATCCACTGAGGTCCAACCCATGTGCCTGCTCCCCACTGCACAGAGGGGGAGGGCTGAGGATGCCGCCGGCTCTCTTTCCCTGAACCCCCCATCCTTGGTAAAGTGAGTCCAAGACTGAGGAAGAGAGAGTGAAACATACCCTTTGAATTCCCACTAAATTCCCCTTAAGAATTATCTTTAAACCTTAGCCTCGTTTTAAGTCAATTTACGGTTTTACATTACTTCTAAAATTTTTAAATTTTAGAATCTTTAAAGTCTAAAAAGACAGCATAATGTTAAATTTCAAAATATTAAATATTAATATAAAATATATAGAATATTAAATATTAAGAATATTTTCATTGAAAAATATCTCATTATAAGAAACTCACCGTCATCTTTTTGCTGTACATGGACGACTCTCTGGAAACTAGTACTCGCTGCATTGTACACATCTAATGCAGCAGCTTTCTTTGCAATCTGTCGTTTCAGCAAATCCGGCAAACCACTCATTAGGAAGTCCCGCTTTGCTTTAAACTGCGTTTCACAATCCTGAGCCTTTTCAGATGTATCTTGACTTTTAAGAAAATGATGTGAAAGAGAAAAGCTAAGGTTATACACACTTAAAAAAAAAAACCACAACCAACTATAAAACACTTTTAATTTAATTTGAAACAGTGTACAAGGGAGTCATTACACATATACACATATTATATATGTTATACAATATGTATTATATACAATTATAGTTTGGACTCTTGGATGCACACGTGCGTGTGTTTGTGTATGTGTGTATTTCCTAGCTTTAAGGAGGTCTAGAAACATTGATACCTCAGAAGTAATGAGTAAAATAAGCACTTAGATCTTGGTTTCTAGATCCTCCACTAAAAGGAACCATGGCTCTTTGGAGAAAAGACTATTTTCAGAGCTGGGGCAGAGTAAATCAAAGATGAACCTCTGCACTGAGAACCACAGAAATCAAAACCTCAAATAGAAATATCACATTCTTGGACAAGAAGACTTAGTTCTCTCACAATGTAAAACAATCATCTGCAAAATCCCAGCAGACTTCTACGTGAATGTTCCTAACATCTTTATTCACAATAGTTTAAAACTGGAAACAACCCAAATGTCCACCAACAGTTGAGTGGTGTATCCATCCAGTAGAATACCACTCAGCAAAAATACAATGAACTACCGATATACAGCTGACCTTGAACAACACAGGAGTTCTGGGTGCCGACTCCCAGCACAAAGATGCATGTGTAATGTTTAACTCCCCCAAAACTTACCCACCAATAATAGCTTCCTGCTGACTGGAAGCCTTCCTAACTAACATTAACCACTGATGAACAAACAGTCTATGTTGTTTATACTATATGCTATATTCCTTATAATAAAGAAAGCTAGAGACAAAAATAGTAAGAAAGTCCTAAAGAAAATTCAGTTTTACAGCACCATAATGTAAAACATCCATGTGAGGGGGACTGCGCCATCTGAGCCATGTTGTTCAGGAGTCGACTGTATTTGAGGACATGGATAAGTCTCAAAATCAGCACGCTGAATAAAAGAGGCCAGGTGAAAAAGAATATATATGAATTCACTTACAGAGAATTCTAGAAAATGCAAATTAACAGAGAAAAAGAGACTGGCACTTGTCTGAGCCAGAACTAGAAGGAGGACTGTTGGAGGGTCCAAGGAGTCTTTCGGAGGGCCACGGAAATGAATCTGGGTCTGTATGGCAGGAGTGGTGCTTTCACTATGTAGCCAACTGACAAAGCTCACCAAGTTATATGCTTCCAGTACAGGTGACTGTATATAAATTACACCTCGGTAAGGTTGTTGTTGGTTTTTTTTTTTTAAGATTTTATTTATTTATTTGAGAGAATGAGAGAGAGAGAGACAGAGAGAGAGGGAGAGCAAGCCTGAGAGGAGAGAGGGTCAGGGGGAGAAGCAGACTCCCTGCCGAGCAGGGATCCCAATGTGGGACTCGATGCTGGGACTCCAGGATCATGACCTGAGCTGAAGGCACTTGCCTAACCAACTGAGCCACCCAGGCACCCCTATACCCCCGTAAGGTTTAAAAATTTAATCAATTAAAAATAATAATAAAAGGTAAAAGAATAAAAAAAAAAAAATAGACCACTAGAAACCTACTCGAATGGCTAACATTACAAAGTCTGATAATAATGCCAAGTGTTAGCAACCGGAATTCTCATACACTGCTGGTGGGAGTGTAAAATGGAAAAAACACTTGGGACAATAGCTTGGCGGATTCTTCTGATGTTAGTCATACACCTACCTAGTGACAGAGCAATTCCATTTCTAGGTATTTACTCAAGAGAAATGAGAACACTCTCTACACATGTGTATGGAATGTTCACAGCAGCTTAACTGCAGCCTAATTTCTAGCCAAATGCTGGAAACAACCCAAATGGCCATCAATAAAAGAATGGATAAACAAACTGCGATATATTCATATAAGGAATACTATTCAGCAATAAAAAAGAACAGACTACTGATACATTACCTTGACTGAAAGAAGCCAGAAACAAAAGTGTACCTCCTGTACGATTTCATTTCTATGAAATTCTAGAAAAGGCAAACCAATCTCTATCAACAGAAAACAGATCAGAAATTGCATGGGAGTTGGGGGGCAGGGATTAACTGAAAAGAGACACAAAGGAACTTTTTTGAGTGTGATGAAGATGTTCTCTATTGTTGTGGAGATTACACAGATGGGTACATTTATTAAACCAACTGTTTACTTGATATTATATGCATATGATTATCTGTACATTCTACCTGAATAAAGGTGATTTTTTATTTTTTTTAAAGATTTTATTTATTTATTTGAAAGAGAAAAAATGAGAGAGAGAGAGAGAGAGAGCATGAGAGGAAGAAGGTCAGAGAGAAAAGCAGAATTCCTGCTGAGCAGGAAGCCCGATGCAGGACTGGATCCTAGGGCTCTGGGATCATGACCTTAACCAACTGAGCCACCCTGGCACCCAGTAAAAGTGATTTTTTAAAAATGTGGGTGGGGGGGCGCCTGGGTGGCTCAGTGAGTTAAGTCTCTGCCTTCCACTCAGGTCATGATCCCAGGGTCCTGGGATCGAGCCCTACATCAGGCTCTCTGCTCAGCAGGGAATCTTCTTCCTCCTCTCTCTGCCTGCTGCTCTGCCTACTTGTGATTTCTTTCTGTCAAATAAATAAATAAGATCTTTAAACACCACCACCACCAACAAAAAAATGTGTGTGTGTTTGTGTGTGTACTGACCAAAGGCAGTTAGATATGAAAGAATATATATGTAAAGTCTACACAAAGTTCTAAAACTGACAAAACTAATCCCCGGTAACAGAAATCAAACTAATCAATGGTGATGAAATCAGGATAGTGGTAACCTTTCGTTGTGGTAGGATGGGAGTAACAGAAAAAGAGTACCTCTCAGGAGTAAAAGAAATATGTTAAATCTTGATTTAATATACTTACAAAAACCACTATGCTTAAGAATTATGCATTTAACAAATGAACAAACAAAACAGAAATGGACTCATGACACAGGAAACAAAGAGTTAGCTACCAGAGTGGGGAAGGGGAGGGGGCAGATGAAATAGGGAAAGGGGATCAACAGGTACAAACTTCTAGTCATCAAAGTTAAGTCACAGGGATGAAATGTGCAGCATAGGGAGTACAAGCAACTGTAGCAGCTTTCTGTACAGTGAGAGATGGTAACTAGACTTGTCATGGGGACCTCCTTGTAACATATAAAAACATCAAATCATTATTATTATTTTTTTTTTAAAGATTTTATTTATTTATCAGAGAGAGAGAGGGGGAGAGAGCGAGCACAGGCAGACAGAATGGCAGGCAGAGGCAGAGGGAGAAGCAGGCTCCCTGCTGAGCAAGGAGCCCAATGTGGGACTCGATCCCAGGACGCTGGGATCATGACCTGAGCCGAAGGCAGCTGCTTAACCAACTGAGCCACCCAGGCGTCCCAAAAACATCAAATCATTATTATGTACATCTCAAACTAATAGGATATTGTACGTCAATTATACTTTAATACAAAAAAAAAAAGATTTGTGCATTTAACAATATGTAATTATACCTCAATAAAAGTGAAAGGGGAAAAAAATAACCTGAACACGATGTCCCTAAACCTGGTCTTTTGCCAACATCCCATCCACTTGCACAGGGACACCAGAACTTAAGTGTCACCTTTGCACCTTCCTCTCTCTTACCTCCAGTCCCCAGATCTAATTAATCACTATGGATTTTGATCCAGCAAACTGATCTAGCAGTTGCCGTTGCCGTAATGGCCGTTGCCGTAATGACAAATTCTTGCACGTGGTCCAAAGATGCTACATGGACTGGCATCTACCTCTCTAGCTTAACCCTACAGTTCTCTCACCTCTGCTCTCTGTGCTCAAGTCACACTGGTATTCTTTCAACCTTCTCTGTTTGCCATGCTCCTTCTAGCTACAGGGACTCTGCAGACTGTTCCTTCTGGTTAGAACACTGTTCCACCCTGATGAACTCCTGCTCATCCTTCAGTTCAGGTGACATCTCCTTAGCAAAGGCTTGCTTGAGCAGACCAAATCCACTTAATATAAACTTTAATAGAACTTGGCACCTCTTCTTCTTAGTACAACTGCAATTTTTCATTTGTTGGTTCAATTAATATTTAATTATAGATTATCCTTCCTCTTGAGTATTAGCCTTATGAGGACAGAGAATGTGTCTTGTTTTGTTCCCCTTAATGTTCCCAGTGCCAAATATACTGCTTGGTATATACCAGGTATTTGGAAGATTTTATTTTATTCATTTATTTTTACTTATTATTATTTTTTTAATGTAATCTCTACCCTCAATGTGGAGCTCAAACTCATGACCTATGATCAAGAATCATATGTTCCCCCAACTGAGCCAGCCAGGTGCCCCATAGCAGGTATTTAAATATTTGCTGAATAAGTTCTGAATCAGCTCTTCGGTGCTTTTGGTTTGTTTCCACTGTTTCATCTAGAGATGGGCCACAAAATGATCTTCAAATTGCAGTCGTAACACTGTTAATATTGTCATCTTTAAAAGTGAACTTATTACGGCCTCAAATGATAACATACATGCTTTCTCATCAAAGTAAAGGAAAAAAAAATACAAAAACATTCCGTAAGATACTTTGGCATTTAAAAATTTGTATTGGACTAACCTGCTTTCATCAAAACCAAGAACAGGATCAGCTGTTTTTTGAGCCTTTCTGGTAAGAAATAAAGGAGCAACTTTCATTTTCCCTTAGAAAAATAAATACTTAGGTTAGTGTCAGTGTTTATCATCTCTTCTTACCTCCAGCTATTTTCAAATTATATCACTACCTTCTTAAACTTAAAAAAAATTAAACCTTTTTACTTTCTTTAATCTTAAAAAAGACTAACTTTTTATTTTAAAAAACTTCTATACAATGATCTGGTCTCCCAATATCATCATCAGAATCTCCAGGCAACTTTTTAACTATAGAGTACCATAAGTCCCCTCCAGAGATTCTCAGCCAATATGCCTAGGGAAGGACCTAAGGATTTAGGAAATTTTTTAATTTACTCTGACGATTTTGATGATCCATCAGGTTTGAGAACCTCTAAACTTAACTGAGGCTAAACAGATAGACAGAAATACTTAATATAATTAAGTTTGCACCACAGAAGGCAAGGAATTAAATTGATAGCATTCAGAGCAATATAATCTCTCTAAAACATTCTAATGTTCATCAAAAGCATTATCAAATTTGATTACCAGGTACACTTTTAGGAGTCTTGTTCAGTTTTTTTCCTAGCACATCATTCAGACACTGAAGTTTCTTCTGATTTTTCTCAGGATGCTTTAAAGAAGTATGATCTGAATCGATTATTATTACAGAATCCTAAGACAGAATAAGAAAAACATTTTAAAAATATGTCATACAATTGATGTTTTAAAATGTCAAGAGGATTATGACGTTAGAAGCCCCAGGTTAAGACAATGACATTAGCAGCTCCATACCTCTCTCCGTCAGACACTACCTAATACAGAAAACATACAGTGACAATAGTGTACATTACATCATACAAGTTCACATATCAAAGAGTGGATTTATGGGGGCGCCTGGGTGGCTCAGTGGGTTAAGCCGCTGCCTTCGGCTCAGGTCATGATCTCAGGGTCCTGGGATCCCGCATCGGGCTCTCTGCTCAGCAGGGAGCCTGCTTCCCTCTCTCTCTCTCTCTGCCTGCCTCTCCATCTACTTGTGATTTCTCTCTGTCAAATGAATAAATAAAATCTTTA
>NC_081572.1:39923036-39957093 GCF_022355385.1 Mustela nigripes
AAAAAAAAAAAAAAAAAAAAAAAAAAAAAAAAAAAAAAAAAAAAAAAACAAAAGAGTGGATTTATTATGACCATGGCCTTCTTTTTTAAAGAAGCATCCAACAGACTTAAAAATCAATATGACCAAGCTATAAAAATTCTAGGTATATTCTTTGAAAGCTATACATTCTATAAATGTACTAGATGAAAATCTGATACATTTTCATGTGGTCAGCATACATTTATCGAGCATCTACTGTATATCAGGCAATACAGCAGGCACTGAGTACATATACAAATGAAACAAGAGCTGGCTTCAAGGTTACACCATGGCTTAGGTGATGGAGAGTGAGCTAGTCTATAAGTATGGTGAAGGCAATACTGACCAAAATACAAAAACCATAGAAGTAAAGTACATGTAGGGAAGGAAACTACTTGTCTTGAAGACATCAGCAAAGGTTTCAAGAGGAGGCATTATTTTTAATAGCTAAAAAGTGGAAACAACCCAAATATCCATCAACTGATGAATGGGTAAATAAAATGTGATATATCCATACAATGGGGTATTATTTGGCAATAAAAAGAAATGAAATATTGATGCTCCAACATGGATGACCCTTGAGAACATTATGATGAACGAAAGAAGCCAGCACAAGGGACCATATACTATACGTATGATACCATTTATATGAAATGTTCAGTCAAATCTACAGAGACAGGAAGTAGATTAGTGGCTGGGTGCCGCTTGGGGAGGAGGGACTGGGAAGTGACAGCTAAGGGAAATAGGGGTTCTTTTGGGGTAATGAAACGTTCTAACGTTGTGGTGATGGGTGCACAAGTCTGTGACTATAGTAAAAGCCAATGAATTGCACATTTTAAATAGTGAATTGTATGGTATGTGACTCATATCTCTGTAATAAAACTGGTTTGAAAAAAAGAGGAAGCGGGGCACCTGGGTGGCTCAGTGGGTTAAAGCCTCTGCCTTCAGATCAGGTCATGATCTCAGGGTCCTGGGATCAAGCTCTGCATCGGGCTCTCTGCTCAGTGGGGAGCCTGCTTCCCCCTCTCTTTCTA
Source organism: Mustela nigripes (assembly GCF_022355385.1). NCBI lineage: Eukaryota > Metazoa > Chordata > Mammalia > Carnivora > Mustelidae > Mustela > Mustela nigripes. The sequence goes on from NC_081572.1 coordinate 39,924,089, forward strand.
GCTGCTACCTACCTATGATCTCTCTTTCTCTCTGTCAAATAAACAAAATATTTTAAAAAGAAAGAAAAAAAGAGGAAGTGTTAGCATTTGGCGGGACTTAACGTTTTGAGTAGGAATTCCTCAGGTAGAAGAGAGTACTCTGAATAGCCATTTCAAGCCAAGACTACAAAGTGGAACAAGTAAAAACTGCACCATTTGGGGGAGAAATGAATAATTTAGTGTGACTAGAGCAAACTGTGTGTATGAGGAAGATGGTTGCTTCAAGGAAAGGGAAGAGCTTTTTCAGCCTGTAAAGGATCGTGAATGACTTGATAAGGATTCAGACTGTATTCTGTAGGCAAAAGAACCCAAAGCTTCTAAAACACACCTGAAAATGATATTCTTTCTAACGCCCTCAAGGGTATCTTACAGTTCTACCCGATAATTTTGTAATGGTTTCCCTTTCCCACTTTAAGCAGCAGAAGAGGACAGAACCCATACCAATAAATATTTCTAATACTTACTTCTGATTCTGACAACGGCTTCCTTTCAGGAAGTGTCTGATGTCTAGATGAACGTCTCAAGGGTGTCACTGTTTCTTCAGTAGCCTTTGACCTACTAATGTGTAAAGCTTTTGCCTTTTCAATCAATTGTTTTGCTCTAGATACATTTTTGGAAGCATTGCTTGCCTAAACAAAAATATATGAAATATTAATATAGGTTAGTGGCAAACATTTTATATTTAATGATTAAAAAAATCAGAAAAGGCTGGGAAGCCTGGGTGGCTCAGTCAGTTAATCAGCTGCCTTTGGCTCAGGTCATGATGCCAGGGTTCTGGGATTGGGTCCCTCATCGGGCTTCTTGCTCAGCAGGAAGCCTGCTTCTCCCTCTGCCTGCTCTGCCTGCTGCTCCCCCTACTTGTGCGCTCTCTCTCTCTCTGACAAATAAATAAATAAAATCTTAAAAAAAAATTTAGAAAAGGCAAAACTTTGGAGACAGTAGAAAAGATCAGTGGTTGCCAGGAGTTAGGTGGGGAGGAGGGGATGAACAGGCCCATCATAGAGGATTTTTAAGGCAGTGATACCATACTCTTTGCTTGATACTATAATGGTGGATACATACCATGATACATCTAAACCCACAAAATATATAAGACCAAGAGTGGACCCTAAAGTGAACTACGGACTCTGGGTGATAATGATCTGCCAATGCAGGTTCATCAGTTGTAACAAATGTACTACTCTGGTACTGATAATGTGGGAGGCCATGCAGTGTGGGGACAAGAGGTATATGGAAAATCTTGGTATCTTCCACTCAGTTTTGCTGTGAAGCTAAAGCTGTTTGAAAAACTAAAGTCCATTAAAAGGGCACCTGGGTAGCTCAGTCATTGAGTGTCTGCCTTCAACTGAGGTTGTGATCCCAGGGTCCTGAGATTGAGCCCTACATTGGGCTCCCTCCTTGGTGGGAAACCTGCTTCTTCCTCTCCCACTGCCCCGCTTATATTCCCTCTCTCACTGTCTCTGTCAATTAAATAAATTTTTAAAAATAAATAAAAAATAAAGTCCATTAAAAAAATATATATAATAGAAAACTATAATCACAAATAATATTAAATAAAAGACAAAGAAAGTTACTCAAATCTTAGCAAGGAAATTAAATTACAATGTGTCTAGTTATATTTGGTTTGCCTTTATTTCTAACTGGAAATTTATTCAGATAAATATAATTACATTTGTGGAAAACACCCAGAGAGATGTATTAGATATCTGGATGCATAGGAAAGAATTGTTGGTTATTTACCCACCATCTTCATGGCATCTGTTCTTTGATTTTAGTCACCTTTGAGGTGAATCCACTGGAAAGAGGCTAAAAAGGTATTAAGTATGGAAAAGAGCACTAGATAAGAAAAAAATCTGGCCTTTAGGCCTGACTTTGCCATTGATGTACTAAGTGATCTCATGCATTTAAATATTATCTTCCGGACAACATGCTTTCAATAGGGCGCCTGGGTGGCTCAGTGGGTTAAGCCACTGCCTTCGGCTCAGGTCATGATCTCAGGGTCCTGGGATCGAGTCCCGCATCGGGCTCTCTGCTCAGCAGGGAGCCTGCTTCCCTCTCTCTCTCTCTGCCTGCCTCTCCGCCTACTTGTGGTTTCTCTCTGTCAAATAAATAAAAAAAAACAAAAAAAACATGCTTTCAATATTCTGAGTTTTACAGGTTTTTATGTTTAGATCAAAAACATCCAGGGGCACCTGGGTGGCTCAGTAGGTTAAGCATCTGACTCTTCATCTCAGCTCAGGTCTTGATCTCAGGGTCATGAGCTTAAGCCCTGCACTGGGTTCCACGCTGGGCCCAAAAATACAACAAAAAACCAGCAAGCAAGCTGAAAATAGTTTACATTATATGATCTCTTTAAAAAGTGATGTATATCTGTTTAATCCCAGAAAAAAGTCTAGAAGGACAAACATATAACTATTAAAAGTGAGTTACCTCTTGGGGTGCACCTGAGTGGTTCAGTCAGTTTAATATCCAACTCTTGATTTCAGCTCAGGTAATGATCTCAGAGTCATGAGACAGAGCCCCAAGTCAGGCTCTGCATTCAGCTCAGTGTGCTTGTCCCTCTCCCTCTGCTCCTCCCCCAACTCAAGCCTGCTCACTCTCTCTCTAATACATAAATAAAATCTTTTAAAAAAAAAATGAAGTGGGTTACCCCTAGAGAGTAGAAGATTGAAAAGTTTTCATATTTCATTTTATACACTTCTGTTTTTTAAACAAATGTCTGCTGTTTTTTAAAAACCACTGAAAAGCATAGCTATGGATATTCAAAATATATGTAAGAAGGTTAGGAAAACAAAGATTTACTTCTGTAAAACAGATGAATAGATTTGTTGTTCTGCTAGCAAAATTTCTGGCAGGCTGATGAAATCTTATAAATTCTTACAATTAAATAACTGACCTAAGTTTAAATTAACAACTCAATTATTGAAACAATCTGTTACACAAAAAGGTATGGTTTTGTGAAGGTGTGGGGAAAAAACCATACACACACACATTTTGGCAAGTAATTCTATTATGTCTTGAAAAGCATTTTTTTCTAATATATTTTTTTAAGATTTTATTTATTTCAGAGAGCTCAAATGAGTGGTGGGGGAAGAGAAGGAGAGGAAGAGGGAGAGAGAATTTTGAGCAGACTTCATGTTTCACACAGAGTCCCACCCAGGACTTAATCTCTCAAATCTGACTGTGATCTGAGCCAAAATCAAGAGTTGGACACTTAACTGACTGAGCCACCCAGGCACCCCTGTTATTTTTTTTCTGATAAAAATTTTAAGGGATGCTTGGGTGGCTCAGACAGTTAAGTGCTGTCTTGGGCTCAGGTCATGATCCCAGGGTCCTGGTATAAAGCCCTGTGTATGGCTCCAAGCTCAGCGAGAAGCCTGCTTCTCCCTCTCCCACTCCCCCTGCCTGTGTTCCCTCTCTCGCTGTGTCTCTCTCTGTCAAATAAATAAAATCTAGAAAGAAAGAAAGAGAAAGAAAGAAGCTGCCCTACAATGGAAGAGGCTGCCTTAAAAAAAAATTTTTTTTTTAAAAAGTTCATGTTTATAAAAAAACAGAAAGCAGAAAAATAAAGAAAACTAAAACCAACCATAATCCTATTACCTTGAAAATAAGTAATTTCCAACATCCTACATTCTGACCATGTCACCCATCCTCCCAGCCCCACTTACTCCTGACTATATCAGAAACCTCTCTTGAGGGGTGCCTGTGTGGCTCAGTTGTTAAGCATCTGGCCTGGGCTTGGGGCAGGATCCCAGAGTCCTGGGATTGAGCCCCATATCGGGCTCTCTGCTCAGCAGGGAGTCTGCCTCTCCCTCTTCCACTCCCCCTGCTTGTGGTCCCTCTCTGGCTGCCTCTCTCTGTCAAATAAATAAAATCCTTTAAAAAAAAAAAAAAAAAGGGAAGAAACCTCTCGACAGCACTTACTACTTTTTCCCTGTTTATCAGCCTTCACTGCACCCAGTGATCCTACTGTACACTACTTCAACTACTCTTAAAAATGTTCTCACCTCCTTTGGCTCCTCTGTCCTTCAAAACAGGGTTAAATATTTACTTTATGAGATTAATGGTAAGTACTAAGCATAGCGTCTGGAATGTGATACGCAGTCAAAAAACATGACAGCTGCTAATAGCAACAAAAGAGATGCCAATCTTCTGTCGCAGTGGTATTCACACAAGGACTATGTCACAATCACACTGGGGGCTTTTCGACACACACATACCTGTTCCTACTCACCCTGGGGAAATTAGTTTGTAAAAGCAGCTATAGTATTCTTTTTTTTTAAGACTTTATTTATTTATTTGACAGATTACAAGTAGGCAGAGAGGCAGGCAGAGAGAGAGGAATGGAAGCAGGCTCCCAAGTGAGCAGGGAGCCCGATGCAGTGTTCGATCCCAGGACCCTGAGATCATAACCTGAGCTGAAGGCAGAGGCTTTAACCCACCGAGACACCCAGGTGCCCCTATAGTATTCTTATATACTCTACTTCTCCCTTTAGGGTAGTAGTTTTCAATGGGGCAGTGTGGGAGGTAGATTTCTTTCCCTCCTGGGGATATTTATAATGTGTGGAGACATTTTTAGTTGTTAGAACCAGGGAAGGTGGAGAGCTACTGGCATTTCATGCATAGAGGCCCAATTACTGCTAAGCATCCTACAATGCACAATCAGTCCCCTATAACAAAGAATTATCCAGCCCAAAATGTCAGTAGTACCAGGGTTTTTAGACCTGTACCAGAATTATAGACCCCACTTTTTAGCCTCTGATCTATAGAAATAAACCAAAAATTCAATCATGACCTATAAAAGCAGCCTGAAGGAAAATGATTAGAATGTAACTCTTACTAAAAAAGCCTTTTTCTTTTCACTCTCTCTTTTTAAAGATTTTGATTATTTATTTATTTTAGAGAGAAACAGGAGAGAGAGAGAGCGCGCATACATGCAAGCTCAGGGAGGTGCAAAGGGAGAAAGACAAGCTGACTCAGGGCTGAGTCTGGAATCTGAAACAGGACTTAATCTCACAATCCTGAGATCATGACCTGAGCCTGACTGAGCCACCCAAGTGCCTCCAAGAAAACTTTTTCTAAGTAAATTATACTATCCTTACCAATTGCTTTCATCTCACAGTAAGCTATGTTGACAACTTAATAAACTAACCAGAGGAACAGAATAATAGTAACAGTATATGACTATAGTTACCATAACCAATCTATAAAATCTGTGTATCTTCTTCCAGCATACTACTTCTAATAGCAGTTGTTGTTTTAAGAAACAGAATACCACTTAAACAACCCCCTGAGATTTCTATTACCTTTCTAGTCTGAGAAGTAAAATCTCCATCAGTGGCTTCAGATTTCTCACATCTTTTCTTAGATTTTTTCTTAGATTTCTTAGGAGTACTAATTCTGGTGAATTTCATTCTAGGAGGAAAAAAAAAGACAATCATAAGCATTTTCATAATTATGTGTAAGAATTTCAATTAAATATAGAAAAGAACCAACCATGGCTCCAATTTCTAGACAGCTCTCTCTCTTTTTTTTTTTTTAAAGATTTTATTTATTTATTTGACAGAGAGAGACAGAGTACAAGCAGGGGGAGCGGCTGGCAAAAGAAGAGGGGGAAGGAAGATCCCATTAACCAAGGAGCCTGATGCAGGCCTCAATCCCAGGACCCTGGGATCATGACCTGAGCTGAAGACAGTTGCTTAACCAACTGAGCCACCCAGGTGCCCTGCATAGTTCTTTAAAAAAAATTACTCCCAATTAGATTCAAACTACTGATCGAAAGTAAGGCAAACTTCAAGTTAAACTCTCAGAAAATATAAAATGTTTCCTTTTAGAAATCATAAGCTTTACAGAAAATTGCCTCGGGCGCCTGTGTGGCTCAGTGGGTTAAGCCGCTGCCTTCGGCTCGGGTCATGATCTCAGGGTCCTGGGATCGAGTCCCGCATCGGGCTCTCTGCTCAGCAGGAAGCCTGCTACCCTCTCTCTCTCTCTCTGCCTGCCTCTCCGACTACTTGTGATTTCTCTCTGTCAAATAAATAAATAAAATCTTTAAAAAAAAAAAAATTGCCTCCTAAGATCACTCTTCTATTGGCCAAAACCAGCATGCAAGTATATATACCTTATAGAATATAGCTCAGTTTACCCAAGGAAAAAAACTCTTATTTTTTAATCTCATGTTTGTTACATGCACAGAATTTGTTGGTTTTTTTTTTTTTTTAAGATTTTATTTGTCTGACAGAGAGAGAGCACGCACAATGAGGGGGAGCAAGAGAGGAAGAAGACTTCACACTGAGTGGGGACCCTGACATGCGGCTCGATCCCAGGACCCCAGGATCATGACCAGAGCTAAAGAATATGTTTAACCCACTGAGCCACCCAGGAACTCCTAGAATTCATATTTGAAAAATATTTCTCTAGGAAGTTAACAACCGTGATGAGAATTTGAAGTCATCCAAAATACATCTAAAATCCTTCTGAAACCATTCCTGACTTTAAGTTAAATGTGGAAAACAAACAGCATTTTTGAAACTGTTTTCTTATAGTAATCAGCTGTGTTCTAGAAAAAATAATAGTCTCCAATGCTTGAAGTATTTTCCTTCCCAGATATTAAATACAGACTACTCAGAACTTCAGAACAAATACAAAAGTTTACCTAATAGGGCTCTCTGAGTCAGAAGGTACTGTTATTAATTCTGCTGTATATAAACTGTGCTTTTCCAGTAAGCTGACTGCTTTTGGAGCGGATGCCTTTGCTGGACTACCCTCTTCAGAATCAGTACCGCTAATGACTATTGTAGTAGGTGTGCTACTGGTTCTTATAGACCTTCTGGTTGGCTTGGGTGTGGAAACATTTACCAAACTGTCTTCAGATTCAGCTTTAGAATGTATAACGTTATCCTTAACCGGCATGCTGGTTCTTCTTGAAGACTTCTTGTTACATGGAGAGGAAATCTTTAGGTCATCATTTGCTAAATCTTTACAAATAAGCCTTTCACTGTTAAATAGTGTGTTGTTTTTGAAAACTTCTATTTTCTTTTGTCTTAAACTCATTCTAAGTCTATTTTGATTCTGAGTATCTCTCAAGGAAAAAGTGGCTGCTTTCTTTTGAATATTGCCCTGTCTATTTTCGCCTGCGGTAGTACCAGTATCTAACATTTTCTTATCCTTTTTCTTCAGCTTTTTACGTTTCTCATTAGGAAAACTTCCTTTCTCAGTGTGTGACGGCGAATTGCCATAATTTGAAACCACCTGGACATTAGGATTTTCTGTGATTTTTTTAGAACTATTGTCTCTTCCTTCCTCGTTTAAAGATTTTTCATTGGATTCTTTCTGCTTCTCAGACTTTCTGACTCCATTTTTAAGTACATCAGCTGCCGGCTGCCTAAATGCTTTCATAAACTGCTGTCTTTCTTCTAGAGTGCATTTTGGTTTCACGGCTTCGCCACTTCCAGCTTCCAACACGGCCAATTCCAACTCTTCCTCCTGAATGACAACATTGGATTTTCTTTTCTGAACGGTCTGTTCATTCTCGGGATCAGACAGACTATTTTCCATTTCCAACTGCTTCTGTTTCAAGAAAATGGCAGGTATTTTCCTTGTCTTTCTGGGGGGGACAGGGTGAACTTGCGCAAGAACAGTAACTGTCTTATAGCGTCCATGTTGGGAAATGTCACAGGCTTCTGGGTCACTTATACAACCACTTTTGACCATATCTTCAACAGTTTCAGAGGGAATACAGATCGACATTGTAGAGTCGGGTATGTGTTCTGCTTTATTTTCTTTGTGACTTTTTAAAAATTCCTCGTAAGAGACAGTAATTGTACTATCATGTAAGTGGGCTGTCCCGGGTCTGTCACCTCTGGAGTCCACATCATTTGCAGAACTCTCCATCTCATTAGTTAGGGAAGGCGGACTCTGTTTCCTATCTTTACCATCTTTTGGATGGATCTCCTCAGCCAATGGTAAGCTTTCAGATAGATCTATTATATCCCTGTGCTTCCTTTTTCTTATTTTTTTGCAATCATTTTTTGTGATCCTTTTTTTAGGATTCACTTTCTTAGAGCTTTTTATGGAAGTCATAGTGCTTGGCTGTTTTTTATCTTGAATACTTTCTGCCAGGACCTCTACATGTTTCTTGTAGAGTAAAAGAGAAGTATTACTTTCTACAAAATCATGATTTAGACTAGAGTCTTTTTTGCTATCATCACTACTAATTTTAATTGGAGATTCATTTTCAGTTTTAACACTATTCATCCGATGCGATAAATTAACTCTCTTTCCTCTCTTCTTAAACTCTAGATTTGAGAACATTTCCAATGCTGGTTTACAGTCTTTGCTGCTGTCAGAGGGCAATGGAGCAGATGACTTTATCTTGCACTCTTTTGCTGACAGTGTCTTCTCATTTGTGGGGGAAGTCTTTCTAAAATAATCCAGAATATTACTGGATTTTGGGGGAGAGAAGACACTGTCTCCAGTCTTCCCTATTGGTGATAAATATTTTGTAATTGTTTTGCAGGAAGATCTGTCATCATCTTTCCTTCGCTTTTTGCATGCCTATCAATTTAAAAGAAAAAAAAAAAGCAGTTATTTCAAACAAAATAATACAAAACATAAATTGTAAATACAGATCTAATATTTTAGATATTTAGATTTTTGGATATTTGGGTATTTTAGATATTTGGATAATAAAAGGAAGGCTCCCTTAGGTAATGAACCTGATTTATTAGGGGGAAAAAAAAAGTTTTTTCTGCCTTTTTTTTTTTTTAAGATTTTATTTATTGATTTGTCAGAGACAGAGCAAGCGCACACACACGCGCACAAGCTGGGGGAAGCGGTAGGGAGAGGGAGAAGCAGGTTCTCCACTGAGAGTGGAGTCCAATTGTGGGACACATGACCTGAGCTGAAGGCAGATGCTTAACCAACTGAGCTACCAAGATGCCCTAAAGAAAGAGGTTTAAAATTAAACCTACATTCAAATCTCAATATCACATCAGGCCGTACACTTATAATTTGTGTGTTTTACTTTATGTGTACTTGAATAAAAAGTTTCAAGGCCACTATACTTATGTACAAATGTGTTAATTTCTGTTGGCCTCTGTTCATTCTATAACCTTTGAATATTACCACCCATCCCACAAAATCTGTAACGAACACATTGCATAAGAATGTGTGAAGTCAAACGCATGGTGGAGACTCTACAAATACCAATTCCATTCCCTCTTTCCTTTTTAAGTTAAAAACAAGGTATTCTTGGGGCACCTGAGTGGCTCAGTCAGTTAAGCATCCAACTCTTGATTGTGTTGGCTCAGATCATGATTTCAGGGTCATGGGATCAAGCCCCTGCTTGCTGGGCTCTGTGCTCAACAGGAAGACAGCTTGAGAGATTCTCTCTCTCCTCCTTCAGTCCTTCCCCCCTGCACTCTCCTCTTCTCTCTAAAATAAACAAATAAATATTTTAAAAAATCATTTTATTTCAGGGATGCCTGGGTGGCTCAGTGTTTAGGTTAAAGCCTCTGCCTTCAGCTCAGGTCATGATCCCAGGGTCCTGGGATTGGGTCCCCGCATCAGGCTCTCTGCTCGGCAGGGAGCCTGCTTCCCTTCCTCTCTCTCTCCCTGCCTCTCTGCCTGTCAAATAAATAAATAAAATCTTTTTTTAAAAATCATATTATTTCTAAGAAACAGACATATAGTGAAAAAACTTATGATCCTCAAATTTACTAATCAAGTAAAAATTATGAAGGACACTTAACCACAAATAAAAAAACCAAAACTTTCCAGTGTTTTGTTATTAAAAGTTACTGCCTGTCTCCTGTTATTATTACCCTCACATATCAAGTTGACTATAATACAAAGTTATATTTTTGTTGGCCATAAATTAGTACCTTACATATTAGAAAAAACTATTACTACAAAAAGCTCCATCAGTCTTTTCTTTTAATTTCCCTCAGTTCATTCGTTAAACTAAACTTCCCAGAATGACAAGAAAATTTTTTCAAAGATAAGTAATGAGGGGTGTCTGGTTGGCTCAGTTGGTAAAGCATGTGACTCTTGATCTCAGGGTTTCGGGTTCCAGCCCCACGCTGGGTGTAGAGATTACTTAAAAATAGTCTTAAAAAAAAAAAAAAAAAAGTAAGTAATGAATGGGGACAGGGCGCCTGGGTGGCGTAGTTGGTTGAGCATTTGCCTTCTGGCTCAGGTCATGATCCTGGGGTCCTGGGATCGAAACTTCACCTGGCTCCCTGCTAGCTGGGGAGCCTGGTTCTCTCCCTCTGCCTGTTGCTCCCCCTACTTGTACACATGTTCTCTCTCTCTCTGACAAATAAATAAAGTCTAAAAAAAAAAATAGTGAATAGAGGAATTATACTCTTAGAAAATTAAAAGATATCACAAAGCTATCATCCTTAAAAACAAAGTACTGAGGGGGCAGCTGGCTGGCTCAGTCAATGGAAAGTGTGGCTCCTGATACTGGGGTTGTGAGTTTGAGCCCCCACTTGGGTGTAGAGACTACTTAAAAAAAAAAAAAAGGCATAGTACTGATGCATGAATAAGGTAGCCAACATAATGGAATGGATTAGAAAACCAGATAAAGAAATAAGTATATATTTAGAACTTGGTATATGAGAACAGTAGAATTTAAGTTAGTGAGAAAGTAAGTAGTTAATAAATGGATAATGGCACAAATTTCTAACCAGTTGGATAAATACGAGGCAAAATAAATTACTGATTAAAATTTCACATGCTAAAATGAAATGGTAAAAGCACTGGAAGAAAATGATAGTGAGCTGTTAGTATTATTATTACCCCGAGATGATTATCAAAGGCATGATACTATGGGCCCTAGAGTCAGGCAGATCTAAGTTCAAGTGCTGGCTCTGACATCTACTAGCATAGGACCCTAAGCATATTACTTATTAACTTTTTTTTTTCTTTAATTTTTAAAGTAGGCTCCACAATGTGAAGACCAATGCAAGGCTTAAAGTCATAACCCTGAGATCAAGACTTGACCTGAGATCAAGAGGCGGATGCATAACCAATTGAGCCACCCAGGTGCCCACTTTTAACTTTTTTTTTTTTTTTAAAGATTTTATTTATTTATTTGACAGACAGATCACAAGTAGGCAGAGAGGCAGGCAGAGAGAGAGGGGGAAGCAGGCTCCCTGCTGAGCAGAGAGCCCGATGGGGGACTCGATCCCAGGACCCTGGGATCATGACCTGAGCCAAAGGCAGAGGCTTTAACCCACTGAGCCGCCCAGACGCCCCCACTTTTAAATTTTTAATTTTTTCTTTTCTTTTTTTTTTTCCCCCAGATTTTATTTATTTATTTGACAGAGAGAGAGAGTACAAGCAGGGTGAGCAGCAGGCAGAGGGAGAGGGAAAAGCAGGCTCCTCACTGAGCAGGGAGCCCAATGTGGGGCCTGGTTCCCAGGACCCCGGGATCATGACCTGAGCTAAAGGCAGACGCCTAACAGATGAGCCACTCTGGTGCCCCACTTTTAATTACTTTTTGATCCTCTTCCCTCATCTGTATGGATACAGATAATGATACCTCAGCACAGTTGATATTAAGCAAAATTGTGTATACAAGGCCCCTACCCCTGCAATACTAAAAGGAAAGTATCATTACTATGAAATAAGGTAAGCAGGGCACCAAAAACAGAAACTGCAAGGAAAAGCTTGATAAACTGACCATACAAAAATCAAGAACTGTCTAACTCAAGTACCAAAAGTCTTTCTTCACATCCAAGAAAAGTGAGCAACCGCCCCGATTTAGCAAACAAATATCAGCACAACTATTAGCAAATAGACAAAAGTTATTCAATTCTAAAAATAAGAAAGTCTGAGTCAAATAAGTGAAGGTACATCTTGGCTCACTTCAGACACCAGTATGTGTATTTCAGTTAGAATGCTAGCCTGAGATGAAAAGGTGTAAAAATACAACTGTCACTGAGATGCTACTCCATTACTTCATGACATTAAAGCATCTTTATAACGATTGCTCAGAGCATTTCACTGAAACTTGGTGAAAACATACGAATAACAGCATTCCATGCTCTAAAGCCATGAGTTGAGAAACTGATTCTTTAAAAAATTACTTTGGCTCCCGTAATGACCATCTAAGCGGTAGTCTTAGGTTAGTTGAACGGACTAGTTGTTCTTAAAGGTCTTTAAGGTGGACAGACTAGGTGAACTCAGAGATTCTTTTCAAACTAAAGTTCTGATTCCTTACGATGAACCCAGACTTGATCCTGGGATCCTCTGTGACATTTCACAAGTCCAAAACATCAGGTTCCACCAACATTTCAGGATCTGGGAACTAGTCGAGGTATCTTTTGAATCCTGACTTTCCAATGTTTGTTAGCACTTATCACAGCTTTAGGAAGCGACACACTCCAGCAATTGTTGCACACAATGTCACAACCGTGGGGCCTCACCTGGTCCCTCCTCTCCCCTCCTAGATCCAAAGTCGGGATTACCTTTCACCCACCTCCTACAGACAGAGAGATACACTAGCTCACCTCAATCTCGTAGTCCTTCACCGGAGGGGGAGCAGCTGCCGCCGCCATGGCCAGGACCCCCACCATGCTCCCAGCTTTCCGGAATGCCGGTTCCTAGGGCATTGCGCGGCCGGTCCCCGCCAGCCTGGAGGCCATGGAGGCGGCCGGCTCCCGCAGAGGGAGCAGCCGGGGCCGCGGGGGCCGTCTCCGACTCCCCCGTGCCCACCCGGCCGGAGCGGTCGCGGAGGCTGGGCCCAGCTCAGCCGAGCCAGACGCGGGAAGAGGCGGTAAGAAAGCGCGGGCAGCGAGGACTCTGGGACGTGGCCGGGGAGCGCGGGGTGCCCTCGACGCGGGCGCCCCAGGGTGAGCGCCCTGGACTGCGATCCCGGCTGGAAAAGCAGGCCGAACACAGATCGGACCCGCGGGCTTCGGAGGGAGTTCTTGTCAATTGGGTTTTCGCGCCGTCCGGAGCGCAGGGGGCGGAGCTTACGATTGCTTCGGGAGACTGCGCGGACGGTGAGCAGAGAGGGTCAAAATACTTCTTGCGCGAAACTGCAGGAGGCGGGCTTCGTCTCATTTGGGGATTTCAAACTAGCGGGAATTTTGGATATTTGAACTTTTTTTTTTTTTAACTGTTTGGTTTTGTTCTTTTTTTTTTTTTTTTTAAAGATTTTATTTATTTATTTGACAGAGATCACAAGTAGACAGAGAGGCAGGCAGAGAGAGAGAGAGAGATGGAGAGAGAGAAGCAGGCTCCCTGCTGAGCAGAGAGCACAATGCGGGACTCGATTCCAGGACCCCGAGATCATGACCTGAGCCGAAGGCAGCGGCTTAACCCACTGAGCCACCCAGGCGCCCCTGAGATTCGAACTTTTATATATATATATATATATGCACACACACATATATATGTGTGTATATATATATATACACTTTCTAAAAGATTTTACTTACTTATTTATTTATTTATTTATTCATTTGACAGAGAGAGAGATCACCAGCAGGCGGAGAGGCAGGCGCGGGGTGGGGGTGGGGGGAAATTGGGGAAGCAGGCTCCCTGCTGAGCAGAGAGCCGGATGTGGGACTCCATCCCAGGACCCCTGAGGTCACGACCTGAGCCGAAGGCAGCGGCTTAACCCACTGAGCCACCCAGGCGCCGGGAGATTCGAACTTCTGACACCCAGTTTCACGGATGAGGATAAGATTTGACTAAAGTCCGTTTTCGCAGAATTAAAACTCTAGATTTTTGACGTCCCAAGCTAGCTCGTTTTCAAAAGTGGAAATCTGAAAAATACAGGAAAGGAAGTAATTGATTATATTTTTTCCCAGAAGGAATGTTATTTGGATTTTGCCAAGCATCCTATCTCGAAATACACTCTTTCAGGATCTGAGATTGACACTTTTAACCCTCAGTTGAGCTAAAAGAGGCATTTCTTCCCGTGATCGCGCAGCTAGGGGCCCAATGTCATGGCCTCAGCTGGTGGGACTGCTCAGCTGTAGTAGGGTACTAGTACTCTGCTGGTTTGTAGTGATGATAATCTCATACATTATTTGCATTGTTTTCAAGGATTGGTTTAGCTTTGACTTTTTTTTTTTTTTTTTTACATTAGTTGCAGTGACATATAGAGTATATTTACTTTGTTTGAGTGCATAGTTTTAACTGGATGATATTGTGAAGGCAAGTAAAAGGATATATCAAATAAAATGGGAAGCCACTTTGTTACATCGGGTTATCCATACTGATTTGAACTGTTGATGTAATTGTACCAATCTCTTTACCATAAATATGGTATTGCTGTTGTTCTGTCATCATAAAGGGTTTAAACTTCTCCATTGAAAACTGGAGGCAGGGATGCCTGGGTGGTCCAGTCTGTTAACCATCTGCCTTTGGCTGGCATCATGATCCCAGGATCCTGGGATGGAGTCCCTTATTGGGCTCCCTGCTCAGCAGAGAACCTGCTTCTGTTGCTTCTCCTGCTTGTGCACTCTCTCTCTCTGGCAAATAAATAAATAAAATCTAAAAAAAGGAAAAGAAAACTGGAGGTAATTATTTTTTCTTTTACAATTATTAGCCCCGGATAAGGTTTTTTAGGAAGGGAGACTGCACTACCTTCAGTCTTCCATATATTGTTTTGTTGTTCTGGGTTTTTTTTTTTTTAATTACTCACCATAGAGTAAGAACATTGCCCAAGGAGACGGATGAGGAAGAGGACAAGGAGGAGAAATAAAAAATCCATTTGACTTCGACCCCCAAACTCCTCTTGGCCCCAGTGGTGGTCATTATTACCTATTTGGTGGGTAGGAGCAGTGCATATGGATACATATATGTATCCACAGAAAAATCTTCAGTGTTGTTTTTATTTACAGAAAAGGTTACAATGTAAATATCACTCAGCAATCTTCATTCATTATTGTTTTCAAGAGCTATCCATAATCCATATAGATCTGATTTACTTCCTTTCACTCCTCAGCATTCCATCCAGCTAGACACATTTTATTTATTCATTTCCTTAGAGTTGTCTCCAATTTTCTATTTCAGTGAGCCGGTGAACATTCCTGTCTATGTCTCCTTGAACATGTGTAATGTTTCTCCAGAAGACACACCTAAAAGTGGAATTGCTGGGTTATCAGGGTATATATCTCTAGTGCTTTTTATTCTTCTCAACTACTAAGCATTTAAACTGCACTGGTTTGTTCAGCATTTGCACTGAGTTTATTTTTAAATACGTACTTGGTATTTTACACAACTCTTCTATAGGAATTCATGGCATTTATAAGTTTTAAACTAAATGAGCTCTCACATCTGTATAGCAAGTTAGCATTTATGATGTGTCCATGGGGGTTTTTATCTTCCCCCATCAGGCTAACCACTGCTTTTAAAGATTGGTTGATTGACTGATTGATTTGAAAGAGACGGGCATGTGTAGAGGGGGATAGTAGAGGGAGAGGAATAAGCAGACTCCATACTGAGTGGGAAGCCCATCACAGGGCTTGATCCCAGGACTCTGAGATAATGATCTGACCTGAAATCAAGAATCCAAGGCTTAACTGACTAAGCCACCCAGGTGCCCCACCCCCTTTTAAAAATTATTAATTTTTGTATTTATCAAAGTAATTCCTGTATTTGGTTAATAAATGGCAAAGTACATTATAAAACTTACTATCAAAAAAGAGCTAGGGGGCGCCTGGGTGGCTCAGTGGGTTAAGCCGCTGCCTTCGGCTCAGGTCATTATCTCAGGGTCCTGAGATTGAGTCTGGCATCGGGCTCTCTGCTCAGCAGGGAGCCTGCTTCCTCCTCTCTCTCTCTCTGCCTGCCTCTCTGCCTACTTGTGATCTCTCTCTGTCAAATAAATAAATAAAATCTTAAAAAAAAAAAAAAAAAGAGCTAGGGCCCCTGGGTGGCTCAGTCAGTGAAGCAACATGATCTCAGCTCAGGTCATGATCTTAGGGTTGCAAGATTGAGCCCCACGTCAGGCTCCACACTCAGTAGGGAGTCTGCTTCAGGTCCTTACCCTCTCCTTATACCTCTGCCCTTCCCCCTGTTCACGCTTGCTTGCCCTCTTTCACCCTAAAATAAATCAATAAATCTTAATTTTAAAGATTTTTGTTCATTTGACAGACAGAGATCACAAGTAGGCAGAGAGGCAGGCAGAGGGGGAGAGGGTGAGGGAAGCAGACTCCCTGCTGAGCAGAGGTCCAGATGCAGGGATGGATCCCAGGACCCTGGGATCATGACCTGAACCGAAGAAGGCAGAGGCTTAACCCACTGAGCCACCCAGGTGCCCCAATCGATCTTAATTTTTAAAAAAAGAGCTGATTTCTTTCTTTTTTTTTCTTTTCAAAGTAGGCCCTTTGCTCAGTGTGGGGCTTGAACTCACCACCCTGAGGTCAACAGTTACATGATCTTGGGACAGCTGGATGGCTCAGTGAGTTAAGGGTCTGCCTTCCGCTCAGGTCGTGATCCCAGGATCCTAGGATCAATCCCCATGTTGGGCTCACTACTCAGCAGTGAGCCAGCTTCTTCTTCTCACTCTGTCTGCTGCTCCCCCTGCTTGTACCCTCTCTCTCTCAAATAGATAAATAAAATCTTTAAAAAAAGACAAAGAGGGGTGCCTGGGTGGCTCAGTGGGTTAAGCCTCTGCCTTCAGCTCAGGTCATGATCTCAGGGTCTTGGGATCAAGCCCCGCATGCATCCGGCTCTCTGCTCAGCAGGCAACCTGCTTCCTCCTCTCTCTCCGCCTGTCTCTCTGCCTATTTGTGATCTCTGTCTGTCAAATAAATAAATAAAATCTTAAAAAAAAAAAAAAGACAAAGAAAAAAAGAGTCACATGATCTACTGACTAAGCCAGTCAGGTAACCCAAAAAAGAGCTGATTTCTATGTCGTAACCTAGTATAATTTTCCAAAGGCAGTCACTTAGAAAACTCTTCTAGCACTATAAATATCTCATTTATTTTTTTAAATGATTTTTTATCTTTTTTAATTTTTTTTAAACTTTTTTTTTTTTAAGATTTTATTTATTTATCAGAGAGAGAGGGGGAGAGAGCGAGCACAGGCAGGCAGAATGGCAGGCAGAGGCAGAGGGAGAAGCAGGCTCCCTGCTGAGCAAGGAGCCCGATGTGGGACTCGATCCCAGGACGCTGGGATCATGACCTGAGCCGAAGGCAGCTGCTTAACCAACTGAGCCACCCAGGCGTCCCTTAAATGATTTTCTAAAAGATTTTATTTATTTGACACAGAGAGAGAGATCAAAAGTAGGCAGAGAGGCAGGTAGAGAGAGGGGGAAGCAGGCTTCCTGCAGAGCAGAGAGCCCGATACGGGGCTTGATCGCAGAACCCTGAGATCATGACCTGAGCTGAAGGCAGAGGCTTAACACACTGAGCCACGCAAGCACCCCTAAATATCTCATTTATTAAAGGATTTATATTTATTAGAGATAGAGAGAGAGAGTGCTCATGCACAAGCGGAGGGCAGGGAGAGGCAGAGGGAAAGAGAAAGAGTAACCTGAGTGGACTCCACACTAAGAGCAAGCCTGATGCGGGGCTTGATCCCAGGACCCTGAGATCATGACCAGAGCTGAAATCAAGAGCCACTGCTTAATCAGTTGAGCCACCTAGGCACCCATCTTCTTATTTTTAAATAGAGAAATTTGCTTATACAGCTATTTCTTGATTTAACAATTTTGAACAGTATTCATTAATGTCCTTTTATGTTGGTTAAGGACTTAATTCTCTTATAACAGCACCCTCCACACTTTCTCTCTTCCCACCCTCCCAATATAGTTATATCATAAAGAAGTGTATACCTGTACACAAATGGTCATAGCAGCTTTATTTGTAATAGTAAAAAAAACTGGGAACAGCCTATCAAAAGGTAAATGAACAGACAGACTGTGACACAACCATACTATGGAATACTACTCAGCAATAAAAAAGACATGAACTATTAATACATGAAACACGGATGAGTCTCAGAATCCTTAATACTGAGTAAAAGAAGCCAGATTAAAAAAAGAATACATACTGTATGATTCCATTTTTTTATAATTGAGGAAATACAAACTAATCTAGCATATCAGTCCTTACTTGAGTTCAAGGGTTGTAGGAGGGAACTTTGGGAAGTGAGGGAAATATTTATCTTGGTGATGGTTCCATAGGTATCTACTCAGGAAAAACCTCATCAAACTGTATACTTGGCAGTTTATTGTAAATCAGTTCCCTCAATAAAGCTGTTTTTAAAAATTGTTAAAGCTAATTGAAGGTTTCCAGCATGGGGGGAGATGAATTAGTGGGGTCCTCTCCCTAATATAGAGATGATCAGATGAGCTGGTAAATTTTATTTTAAGATTTATTTATGTATTTATTTGAGAGAGAGAGAGAGAGAAAGAGAGAGAGGAAACGCGCACACACACAAGAGAGGGGAGGGGCAGAAGAAGCAGACTCCCTATGGAGGAGGGGGCCTGACATGGGACTCCATTCCAGGACCCTGGGATCATGACCTGAACCGAAGGCAGATGCTTAAAGGACTCAGCCACCCACGCACCCCTAAACTCCTGTTTTTCATGGTGCATTGTGAGTTCATAGAAGAATGTACTAAAGGAATCTGCAAACTTACTCTCAAATGGTTTATTGAGGGGGGCACCTGGGTGGCTCAGTGGGTTAAAGCCTCTGCCTTTGGCTCAGGTCATGATCTCAGGGTCCTGGGATCGAGGCCCACATTGGGCTCTCTGCTCAGCGAGGAGCCTGCTTCCCCCTCTCTCTCTGCCTGCCTCTCTGCCTACTTGTGATCTCTGTCAAATAAATAAATAAAAATCTTAAAAAAAAACAAAAGGTTTATTGAGGGGGAAAAAATTGTATTGTATTTGTGATTTTTTTATGTCTGAGATTTCTGTAAATTTCAATCCTCAATATTAAACATATACAGCATTAATTAAAGTGTTACGAGTTATAGTCAAGATTAGAATTATCTCTTAATTGGAATGCCTGGGGCTCCTGGGTGGTTCAGAGGGTTAAAGCTTCTGCCTTCGGCTCAGGTCATGATCCCAGGGTCCTGGGATCACCCTGCATTGGGCTCTCTGCTCGGCAGGAAGCCTGTTTCCTCCTCTCTCCCTGACTGCCTCTCTGCCTACTTGTGATCTGTCTGTCAAATAAATAAATAAAATCTTAAAAATAAATAAAAATAAAAATAATTGGAGCGCCTGTGTGGCTCAGCATGCTTGAGCATGGAGCTCAGTTGGTTAAGCATCTGCCTTTGGCTCAGGATGGAGTCCTGCATTGGGCTCCTTGCTCAGTGGGGACCCTGCTTCTCCCTCTGTCCGCCATTCCCCCTGCTAGTGCTTGCTCTTTCTCTGACAAATAAATAAAATATTTTTAAAAAATGTACACTAGAGGGGCGCCTGGGTGGCTCAGTGGGTTAAAGCCTCTGCCTTCAGCTGGGGTCATGATCCCAGGGTCCTGGGATGGAGCCCTGCAGCAAGCTCTCTGCTCAGCAGGGAGCCTGCCTTCCTCCTCTCTCTCTGCCTACTTGTGATCTCTATCTGTCAAATAAATAAATAAATAAATATGTACATTAGAATTATCTCTTAATTATTTTTGATTGGACAGTAGTATTTCTTTGTCTGAGTCCCTATTCAAAAACTAGGTACTATGACTTACTTAGTTATAGCCAGTTGATTCTAAAGAATGTGTTAATAGCTTTAAGTGTGCCCACAGGGGAGTGAAGAGACTAAGAGAAAAGGTTGTCAGTATGTGCCCAATACAGCTAGAGGCTTTCGGAGAAAAGGCTGGAGAGAGGGGAGAGGAAGCCTTGGCTGACCAGATAACCAAAGTATTCTGGATTGAATCCCTGTTTACCAAATAGCTCTCTGGTTACGACTTGATTTTCCAACTGCTATAATCTTCAGAGCAATTATACCCTTATTGTAAATAAATAACTTAGCGAGTTGCTTTATGTGTTTCTTGGAAGACTTATTAGCACAAGGAGTCTGTGACCCTGAATCTGCTCATCTCTGGGTAAACTTGAAAAGTCAATTCTAGACCAGTGTGATGTGATGGAGATAAAAATGTGTACAACCCTGCCTGCTAACCAGCTGGCTTCTATCATTGCCTCCTCTGGTTACTAACCAGAGTATTTACTTTGCTCCAAAGTTGAAAACAAAACATCCCCAAATTTTAAGCCCGGGATGGGTGGTTTCATGAGATTTTCTTCAGTGTTCTTTGTATTATTTTTCTGTATAATGTGGCTATATTAAATACATATTTCCTGCCTCCCATCAATCAGGTCAAGGAAAGAAATTTGAATGAGACCAAAATTAGTGTCTTGGCCTTGTGGATGTTTTCTTTTTAATTTTCCTTTTTATTTTTTCAAAGTTTATTTTTAAAAAGATTTTTTCTATTTTTAGAAAGAGTGCAAGCCTGAGTTGGGGCAGGGGTGGAGAGGAAAGGGGCAAAGGGAGAGGATTCTCAAGATGACCCACCGAGTGAGAAGCTTGATGCGCTGCTTAATTCCAGGACCCTGAGATCATGACCTAAGACAAAATCGAGAGCTGAGGCTTAACAGATTGAGCCACCCAGGCGCCCCAGTTTGTTTGTTTGTTTGTTTAAGTAATCTCTACACCCAACATGGGGTTCCAACTCCTGACCTTGGGGTCAAGTATCACAGGCTCCTCTGACTGAGCCAGCTAGGCGCCCCCAATTTTTTTTCTCTTTTTTAAAAATTTCCTACAGTAAAGTCTTCCAGGGTGGGATCAAATTCTATTCAATGAGCTTCAGAAAGCACACAGAACATACTGTGTTCAAGAACATTTAATAAATGTTTTTTTACTGACTCAATCTATGCAGAAACCCTCCTATTTCCTTGGACCATTTGACTCTCATCCCCTGCTTTACTGTCAAAACCTCTGTAAAGGTCAACATCCTAATTCAAGCCTCTATCATATCATAGCTGAACTAATGCCTATGGTCTTTCCTTATTTACCACTCCATCCATCTATCCTACAGATTTTCATTTCACTGAAGAAATATTTATGGAGAATTTACTATTGCCAACCCCTACTTTATTTTTAATGAATGTTATTTATTTATTTATTTATTTGAGAGAGAATGTGTGTTGGTGGGTGGGGGGAGGAGCAGAGGGAGAGGGACAAGCAAACTGTGCTGAGCTTGGAGCCTACAAGGGGCTTGATCTCAAGGCCCCTTGCAGGACTGGATAATCCTGAGATCATTACCCGAGCTGAAATAAAGAGCCTGGCGTTTGCTTAGCGCTCGCTTTGACTCTGAGCCACCCAAGGCACTCCAGACTCATCACCTATTTTTGTATGACCCCTTAAGGAATAATGATTTTTTATTTCTTTAGTTCTTTTAAAGAGGGAGGGAGAGAGAGCGCACGTGGCGGAAGGTGGAAGAAGCAGAGGAAGAGGGAGAGAGAGAATCTTTAAGCAGAATCTACGCTCAGCCCAAGCCAGACAAGGAGTGGATCTCACCACCCCGAGCTCATGACCTGAGCGAAATCATGAGCCCCCTGCTTAACTGACTGAGCCACCCAAGCACCCACATTTTTATTTTTAAATAGCTTTAAAAGGATGCAAAGAATATTTTGAGACACGAGGAACTTATGTGACGTTCAAATCCGTATCTGTAAGGTTTTATTTGCACACGGTCACGCCCATTTACCCCCGAGTTGCTGGCGAGATAGGATGGCTCATCACGCTCCCACGATTTACTACTTGCCCCTTACAAAACGAGCTTGCCAGGACCCATCCTGGACTTCTGCCCGGATTGCTGTACCTACCGCCGGTCATGCTCCTGGCTCATTAGACTGCGAGCTTCTGGATGGTGTGCTCTCGTCTGACCCTCTGAGCACGGTGCCCGGGTCACAGTAACCTTCTAAAACGCCTGCAGCTGCGGGGACGTTCCTTTGCCGGGGAGGTGGGATAATGACCCTTTAAGAGCCGCCTGGGTGGAAATACCGACGGCTTGACCAAGTTGATTCCCCTCTCTGCCCGTTTCCTCCTCCGTGAAATGGAGACGCAAGGGGGGCTGGTCGTGAGGCCCCAATGCGAAAAGATAGGACAAGCACTCCGCGAGGTGTAGTTACTAATCTTTCGCGGACCCCACGCGTCTCTGGAGCAAGCACAGCGATCCGGCGCTGAGTGAGAATCCCGCTACCACCGCGTGGTCACGGGGGCGGGCGGCGCTGGGACCCGGAGGCTGGTGGAGCGAGGAGCCGGCGCAGCTGTCAATCAAGGCGGCCGTGGGGCGGGGCGGGGCGGTGCTTCCGCCTGCGCGTGGTAAAGCCGGGCCGCTCGCCGGCGCCGGGGACTGTGGGGGAACCGCGCCCGCTGCCGCCGGCCGTGCGGCCGGACGAGGTGGTGATGGAGCTGGAGCCCGAGCTGCTGCTGCAGGAGGCCCGGGAGAACGTGGAGGCGGCGCAGAGCTACCGGCGGGAGCTGGGCCAGAGGCTGCAGGGGCTGCGGGAGGCGCAGAGGCAGGTCGGAGGGCCTCGCCCGGAGGGGTGCTGAGGGCCCCGGGGAGGGCGCGGGGTGCCAGTCGGGCGGCTGGCTGGAGGACTAGGAGGGCTCCAAGGGGCGGGAGGAGGGCGGAGGCTCTGAGGGGGCCGGGAGACCCAGCAGGGTCTGGGAACTAGGGAGGTGGGTGCGAGTTGGGGGGGGGGGGTGGAGGGGTCTTAAGGGGAAGAGACAAGTTTGGGGGATCGAGGGAGAGAGTGAGGGGCGTTCCCTAAACTGTATGAGGCGATAAAATCTTTAAAAAAAAAAAACCTTATCCCCCTTATCATGGGGATAAGGGCGAAGGTTGGGGGGAGCGAGGGAACAGAGCAAAAACCGAGGCGTCGGCACAGAGGGCACTGAGGACTGGGGAGAGTTGGGGGAGGTGGACATTCTGTGGGCAAACCTGTCTAGGGGATGAAGACAGATATTAGAGAGCCTGAATGGGATATATGGAAGGGGAGGACTAAAGAGAGAGCTAATTGAGAAGCAGTAGAGTTAACAGTAAATGAATGGGATGAATGCCTGAGAGTAGTAGTTAATATGTAACCTTGAGTGTATTAAAAAAAAATTTTAGCATAACCCTCTTCTAGATGGTTTAGAATTTTTTAGGTGGAGCTCTGTTGGAAGGGCAAAAGAAGGACAATTGAAGTGCTTGAGGGTTGGAGTACAAAAGTGTAAGGAAATGGAAAAAGATTTAAAGAAAGGAGTGCTGAAAGGAAAAGCTAACTATGCTTTCAAGTGACAGCATTATCTCTTCTGTGGGAACATAGTTATCAAAGACATAGGAACACCCTGGAACATATACAGAAAAAAGATACAACCCACTGCCAATGTGTAATAGCAGAGATAATCCTCAAAGAACTATTGACACAGGATCTCCATAAATGTTTTTCCAGTGAGTTGGGTTCCATCTGAGTAGAATCATTTGAGTGAGTGGGGTTTTTCTGTATAACACTTAATCCTGTGGGTTTTTTTTTTTTTTAAGATTTTATTTTTATGTAATCTCTACACCCAGTAGGGCTGGAATTCACCATCTGGAGATCAAGAGTTGCATGCTCTTCCAACTGAGCCAGCCAGGCACCCACACCTGATAGTAATCTATGCTGTCATTCTAGTAACTCTCATACTGCACTTATTCTGAAAATGTACAGCTAGTAGAATAGTGCTGTGAAAACAGTACTTTTGGAGATCCTCATCTTTAAGAATACTTGGCATGCTCTAGGTTTTCCCTATTTTGAAAACCTTGTAGAGCTCCTGTAGGCTGGGCATTATTTGTAGTCTAGTATCAAAACTGGGAGCAAGGGTGCCTGGGTGGCTCAGTGGATTGGGCCGCTGCCTTTGGCTCGGGTCATGGTCTCGGGGTCCTGGGATCGAGTCCCGCATCGGGCTCTCTGCTCAGCGGGGAGCCTGCTTCTCTCTCTCTCTGCCTGCCTCTCTGCCGAGTTGTGATCTCTCTGTCAAATAAATAAATAAAATCTTTAAAAACAAAAACAAAAACAAAACTGGGAGCAAAACCTAGATATGGTTATCCAGTTTGGTGAATGCTTTTCATAGCCTTCCAGTGTATTCATCTTGACTTCCATTTGAAAACCTCTGCCTTATTCCTTCTGCTGCTTTGAAATAGAGGTTCTAAATCTAAGACTTTGTTTCAAAAGAGATTAAAGTATCTCTTATTATATGACTAATGTTTCAGCCAGTTAAGGTATCTTCTATATGAGCAGGATGTTTACTTAACTGTGTCTGCAATAAGAAACAGTAAAGTTGGGCGCCTGGGTGGCTCAGTGGGTTAAGCCGCTGCCTTCGGCTCAGGTCATGATCCCGGGGTCCTGGGATCAAGTCCCGCATCAGGCTCTCTGCTCAGCGGGGAGCCTGCTTTCTCCTCTCTCTCTCTGCCTGCCTCTCTGCCTACTTGTAATCTCTCTCTGTCAAATAAATAAATAAAATCTTTAAAAAAAAAAAAAAGAAAGAAAAAAGAAACAGTAAAGTTGACACTAAATGAATGAGCTTAGCACCTGAGAGTAGTACTTATTAATTTCTTCAGTAATTTTGGATTCACTGAACACATTTAGAATTATTACATTCTGAATGGCTTAGAATTCAGTTTCCAGGCCTGTATTCTTTTAAATTTTATATCCAATAGTGTAAATACAGGACATACTTTCCTATAAGTTAGTGTAGTTCAGAATAGGTTTTTGTTTTTCATTTGAGGCCCACTGTCTCGGGCTGGAGGCCGAAAACACTAAGAGAACATCCATCGCAGGTCCCTGCTGACATTGCCCTCTGACTAGACTAATAGTGTAGTTCTCTTTTGTGAACTGGATTGTGTTTTGTGCCAGTTTCAAGGCGTCTCTCCTCAAAGCTAATTCTAGTCGACCGTGTATATTTGGGTTTGTAAAGTAAGTCCTCTGTCAGCTTGGATTCTAAGGAAGGTCTGTGTTACAAGAATGTTATCAAAATAAGCAGCTGCTTTTGTTTGGTGGTTAGGCTATTTTTAGGGTTTCAGTCATTTTCAGAATAACTACCTAAAATTTGGCTTTTTAGTGAAAGATTTTGCTTGGGGGAAGGATGAGCAGAGAGGAGAGATGCTCCCCTTTGTGTATATTTTTTACTTGCTGATTTTATTTCCTTTTGGTGTATGATTTTTTTTTTGAAATTGATATATAATTTACATACCGTAAAATTCATGCCTTAAGGTATGCAATTCAGCATTTTTTAGTATATTGACAAAGTTGTGCGACCATCACTATTACCTAATTCCAGAACATTTTCATCACCTCAGAAAGAAATCCCAGACTGACAACCACTAAACTACTTTCTCTATTTGCATTTGCCTGTTCTGAACATTTTGTATGAATAGAATCATACAACCTGTGGCCCCTTGTGACTGGCTTCTCTGACTTAGCATGTTTTCAAGGTTCATCCATGTGGTAGCATGTGTCAGTACTTCTGTCCTTTTTATGGCTGAATAATATTTGTTGCATGGATATACCACATTTAATTTATACATGAATCAACTGGTAGACACTTGGATTACTTTCAGTTTTTGGCTATTATGAATAATGTTGCTGGGAACATTCATTTACAAGTTTTTTTATGTGGATATGTTGTCAGTTCTTTCAGTATATACTTAGGAATGGGAGGGTTATATGGTAACTCTGTTTAACTCTTCCAAGCCCTTGGGATCCTTTTTGTCTTTGCCTTTGTTTCTTCCGCTTTAAAAATCTCTGATGAAATTTGTCTCATGTTAAGAAGCCATGTCTGTGAAAATTGAGAAGGGAGAAGAGCAAACATACGTTGTTATTCTGTCAAAAACAACTTCCAGCATGTGGCAGTTTCTCTTGTGGTTAAGTTTAGGCCCCACCCTCTGTCTTTACAGAAAAGGAAGTGCTGTGTACTGGTAGTCTGTAACTCTTACTGTTCAAATAAGTTGAAGGCTAGAGAGATGTTTGTTGTCTTCAGGAAATCAGATAATGTTTATAGCCAACCTGGCCTAAATGATGTTGAAATCATTAAGAATAGTTCTCTATAGTTCCCTGGAATCCTTGGTACTAAGATGTAAATACCGAAGAAATTAACACCCACTCTCCCTAAATTCATTTGTTCAGTAAATATTCATTTGTTCAGTAAATATTTACTGGGTGGGTCAGAGATACTTCTAGCTCTTAGAGATACCATGGTGAGGGAAATAGACTAGTGCTCTCGCAGATTTACTCTTCCCTTTGTTCGTGGGTGTTGGAACTATTACTCCTAAAGACAAAACAAATAGGAAAAACCTAAATTCTTGTGTCTTCATTTTTAGATTTCACTTCCGTTGTGTTTTTATTACTTGTTTATTTGTACAGGGTTGGCTTTCCCACTCATTGTGATAGCTGATCAAGATGTCACATGGTGATGTCACCTGGTCATTCAGATGGGCCTCACAGAGTGATAATACCTGGACGATATTGCCATTGTTTGGGGCCTAATCCTTAAGCTTTGCAGGTCCAGAAACTCCTTCTTTGTATATTATCAAAGGGGGATTAGTTTGAGGCATGGAGGTGCCTATAGTGAGAGATACTACTTCTCATCTGTATACAGTTACGATTCTTGCTAGAAAATGAACATGTCAGCCTTCATGTGCCTTTTAGTGTGATTCAGTATCTCTCAGGGCCTTGATGAAAGCAAGCAAGTCTCTTCTCTTCAGAATAAAGGGCCGGATCCTGTTACCTAATTAAGATACTATTTGCTGAGGAGCCTACCTAGCTCCGGCCAGTGGTGTCCTTTTGATCCTTGCTACCACAGATGTGGTCATTACCTGAGAGCTTGTGAAGAATGCAAGAATCAGGCCTACTAAATCACAGTCTACTTGAACAAGATTGTCAGGTGTGATACAAATGCACATTAAAAATCGAGACACACTGCCTTAGAGTATACCATTACCAATTTGTCAGCTCTGCACTGATTTCTATAGTTTAATCAAACTGTAAGTGTATTGTTATAAATTGCTGTTATTTATCCTCAAGATTAAAACCTGGCTGGCTCAGTTGGTAGAGCACATGGTTTTGATATTGGGGTCATGAGTTTAAGCCCTGCATAGAGCCTCCTTTTTTTTTTTTTCCTTAGGCATAGAGCCTCCTTTTTTTTTTTTTTCTCCCTAAAGATTTTATTTATTTATTTGACGGAGAGAGAGACAGCAAGAGAGGGAACACAATCAGGGGGAGTGGGAGAGGAAGAAGCAGGCTTCCTGCTGAGTAGGGAGCCCAGTTCGGGCTGAATCCCAGGACCCTGGGATCATGACCTAAGGCAGATGCTTAACGACTGCGCCACCCAGGCACCTATAGAGCCTCCTTTAAACAGAACAAAATGTCATTTAAATATCATAGGTTTGTTAGATAATTATGCAGTGATACACAAGTGAGTAATTGACAATAAGCTAGTGCTTGTCCTATCTTGTCTTAGTATCTGTAATGTGACCATTTGTCTTTATAGTGTTTTGTTTTCAATTTTTTAATAGTTGATTTCATATAATTTTTTGAAGATTTAACGAGCAGTCTTGATACTCTTAATATACAATACCGTGTCTTCTCTAGGTGGTTACTCCCACAGGGTTTGAAAACTCATAGCATACTAGTTAAAGACTGGGACAGATCTAGAAGTCAGTGGGGGGAGAAATGTTATTTCAGAAAACCAGGGCAGGAAGCCTTAGTAGCTCAGCAAAGAAAAGAACGCTATTACTGCTTCTTTTATCTCCCACTTCCCCTTCTGTTACCCATTTTCAAAACAGCCCAAAAATCTGTCTGAAAATGATGTTACTGTAGTAGTACTTACCGAATTGTTCTAAGGAAAGGTTAAATCTAGAACTGAGGAAACCAAGAACAGATGAAATAATTTTAAAATCACCTATAATTCTGCTACTTACTGACAACCACTGTTAACATTTTGGTGTGTCCTTCTAGACCTATTATTTTGCAAAATTAAGGGACTACTGTATATGCAACTTCATATCCATCTTTTTTTCTTTTGGTTAGTATTATATGGAGCATTTAGCAACTTATGGAGCATTTGTTGGTGGTAGGCTGAGATGTATTGACTTAGGTGTGCCAAAATACTAGAAGCAATGCTCTTGAAGCAAAACTAAATAGTCAACAGCCAAGAGTGGGGAGAAAAGCCGCACACACGTTTGTGTTCAGAAGACCACATGTTTATGTTGGCTTTTCAGTCGTCTTTTCTCAAGTAAGTCTTTTCACAAATGTCTTTAAACATGGCACTCTGAAAGCCGCTTATTGAGTCCAAAACTCACTTGAAATATAGGATATAGGGGCACCTGGGTGGCTCAGTGGGTTAAAGCCTCTGCCTTCGGCTCAGGTCATGATCTCAGGGTCCTGGGATCGAGCCCTGCATCGGGCTCTCTGCTCATTGGGGAGCCTGCTTCCTCCTTTCTCTCTGCCTGCCTCTCTGCCTACATGTGATCTCTGTCTGTCAAATAAATAAATAAAATCTTTAAAAAAAAAAAAAAAAGAAAAAGAAATATAGGATATAGATGAGAATTAAAACCTGTATTCTGAATCAATAATGTTAAAATCAGTGATGTTAATGATAAACTGTCGCAGAGGTGCTCAGGTTTTCTCTGTGTAGATGTTTTTTTCAATGTAACTGTAGTATAGGTATGATTTTTATAGAGAAAGGGGCGCCTGGGTGGCTCAGTCAGTTAAGCCTCCAACTCTTGGTTTTGGCTCAAGTCATGATCTCAGGACTGTGAAATTGAGCCCCATGTCAGGCTTTGGGCTTAGCACAGAGTCTGGTAGAGATTCTCTCCCTCTCTCTCCCCCTTGCTTTTCCTCCTCTGTCTCTCAAAAATAAAAATCTTTAAAAATTTTTGATGGCAGGGGTGCCTGAGTGGCTTAGTTGGTTAAGCATCTGCCTTCAGCTCAGGTCATGATCCCGGGGTTCTGGGATCGATCCCCATATCAGGCTCCCTGCTCAACAGGAATCCTGCTTCTCCCTCTCCCACTCCCCCTGCTTTTGTTCCCTTTTGCTGTCAGTCTCTGTCAAATGAATAAATAAAATCTTTAAAAAGGGGGGGGGGAGCACCTGGGTGGCTCAGTGGATTAAGCCTCTGCCTTCGGCTCAGGTCATGATCCCAGGGTCCTGGAATCAAGCCCCGCATTGGGCTCTCTGCTCAGCAGGGAGCCTGCTTCCCTTCCTCTCTCTCTGCCTGCCTCTCTGCCTACTTGTTGATCTCTGTCTATGAAATAAATAAGTAAAATCTAAAAAAAAAAAAAGGAACTTAATACTTTTTATCATAGTTACGTGTGCAGGCAACTAGCTCCTTTACCAGAATAACAGTTTTTTTGAGGTCAGGGCCATGCTTTATTCATTTTTATAATCCCAGCTTCTGGCACATACTAGACCTCAATAAATATTGAATAAGTGCCTTTATGAGTGTCGTGGGTGTAATTTTGCTGACATTCTTTTTAGATTGTTCGTGGTCTTGATCATATGCACCCTATTCATTAATGCAGATAATCAAGAATTAAACTTTTGTTTTCTCGTATGGTTTGGTTATTTGTTGCTACATAATAAACTATATCAAAGCGTAATGCCTTAAAAAGCCATCTTACTTGCTTACTATTCTGGGGAGTGACTAGGGCTTGGTTGGGCGGTTCTGATTTTGCTGGCAACACCCAAGTAATTGCAGTCAGATGGCAGCTAAGGCTGGAATGTTCAAGAAAGAACATTCACCTACCTGTTTGGAGCCTCAGTGGCTGCAGGGCTCCATTGGAATGCTGGCATGGCTGGGCCTGGATGCCAGCCTTCTTTCCTTCCTCCCACCCTTCCCTCTCATCTCCCCCTTCCACTCTCCAGAAGGCTAGCCAGACATCTTACATGGTGGGTCAGGACCCTCAAAAGTGTACGAGTGGCAGTTGCTAGGCTGCTAGACCTGGAGCTGGCACAGCCTCCGTTCCACTCTGTGGCTATGCACATAGGCCTGCAAGTGCTCGTCACGGCCCCGCTGTGCTCCTGCGGGGAGGACTGCACTGCGATACAGTATCAGGACGTGTGGTTCATGGTTCACTGGGGGCCAGTCACATAACAGACTGCCAAATCCTATAATAAAGATTTTCTTTCTGAATGTTTTCAAATAGGCGTTAAGAAAAAGAAAGCCTAACTGTAAGAAAGGCAAGAAGGACATGTGGCAGCACTTACAAGTCCCTAAGTGGGTCATACAATTCAAATTCTCTATCACCGTTCTAGCTTTCTGATGTGGGCATGTTTATGTCTCTGACTCCACCATGTTAGTTATTTATAGATGCTTTCTTCATAGGGTTGTGGTAGCATTTGTGAGACCATGTGTGTAAGGGGCTGTCGCATGGCAAATGTCCAGTAGATGATAGCTGTTGCCGTATTACTGTTGCTGCACCATCATCATCGTCATCGTTGTCATTATTTTTAGTGACTAAGCACTTGGTGTCAGGGTGAAGACAGAGCTGATAGAGTACATTTCACATGAACCAAGAAGAAACATTTTGGTTAGCTTTTTCAATTTCAGTTGACTATTTTATATATTTACTTCATCTTTCATTTTTGATTATTATGTTCTTATTAGCTAAGTGTTTAAGGCCAGTGTCTAGGGGTGCCTGGGTGGCTCAGTGGGTTAAGGCCTCTGCCTTCAGCTCAGGTCATGATCTCAGGGTCCTGGAAACCAGCCCCGCATTGGGCTCTCTGCTCAACAGGGAGTCTGCTTCCTCCTCTGCCTGCCTCTCTGCCTACCTGTGATCTCTGTCTGTCAAATAAATAAATAAAATCTTTTAAAAAATAAATAAAACCAGTGTCTAATTTTAAATAGTTTTGGGGTGCTTGGCTGGTTCAGTGGGTGGAACGTGTGACTCTTGATGTCAGGATTGTGAATTTGAGCCCCACTTTGGGTGTAGGAATTACTTAAAAAATGAAATCTTAAAAATAATCATTTTAGTTTCTTATTACTAGTTGGGAAAATAAATTCTTAAACTTGGAGGTTAAAAATTATTTTCCTCTATAAAGTTATAAAAATGCATGTTTTAGGGGCGCATGGGTGGCTCAGTGGGTTAAAGCCTCTGCCTTCGGCTCAGATCCTAATCCCAGGGTCCTGGGATTGGGCCCCTGCGTCGGGCTCTCTGCTCAGAGGGGAGCCTGCTCCCCACCCACCCACCGCCTGCCTCTTTGCCTACTTGTGAGCTCTCTCTGTCAAATAAATAAATAAAATCTTAAAAAAAAAATGCATGTTTTAGAGGAGATAGGGGAGATTCTGGTACTTTTTTCTAAAATATGCTGTTATATTTATTATTGTATTATATTGATGGAGCAATTTTATATTGCCACTGAAGACCACAGATGTTTAAAATCAAATTCTACATAGGTTTTATGAGCTTTTTAGTAGCTAAACTGGAGAAAAATGTGTCAGTCACTGTTGTCTTGGAGGGCTGTGAAGTATATATTTACGAGGCTTTTGCAAACCTTAGTGTCATTGTGTAAACTTGATGACTTTTTGGCATTTTGTGAACTCATCCTCCTGTTAAAGCTTTAAAGATACAATTGCTTAGGGATTAAACTGCAGTAAAGGTAAGTTTTTTTTTTTTTTAAAGATTTATTTATTAGAGTGCGTGCGCGCTCAGGAAGAGGGGTGGAGGGAGGGGGAGAGAGAGTCCCTAGCAGACTGCACAAAGTTCGGAGCCTGATGCAGGACTTGATCCCACAACCTGAGATCATGACCTCAGCTTAAATAAGAGTTGGATGCCCAACCAACTGTGCCACCTAGGTGCCCCAGGAAGTGAGTTTTAATGGTCTATTACAGTAGAGGCTTTAGTGAAAAATTGGTTTGAATATTATTAATCAGCATAAACAGTGTATATGACAGTTTCCTTTTTAAGACCTTGAGTTGTGTTATCATTTGTTCTACTTAAATCTGCTTTGTTATTAACATCGCAATTGTTTTGCCCTAGAAAGGCTAGGTAGCATTTGGGACTGTGTGGTTATCTACCCCATGATCTTGATATGCAAGGATAAGAAATACAAGTTACAGCAGGAAGTCTTTGTAGTCCGTACATCATTTATAGGTTTGCCTGGGAACTTCTGAAAATGGGAAAAGTGGGAAGACCGTGGTCCTTGGAGTCAGACTTTTTCTGGCACTGTGAAGCCTTGGGAAAGTTATTTGACTTCTTCAAGCTTCACCCTCTTCAGTGTAGACAGTAGAGACCCACCTCTCAGAGTCCTTGTGAAGTTAATGAGCAGACAGGGCGCACATGGACCATAGTACCACATCAGATAAGAAGAAACACTCAGCAGAGAAGTCCGCATGGTTTAGTTCCTTCAATTCAAGCAAATGAAACAGCAGTGGTTGGTGTTCTATAAACGAAAGGGACGGTGTTTATAATGGAAGTATAGGAGCTGCATTTGGAAATGGAGTCTCCCCTGCCCAGTCTTCTCACTGCTTTATGTTCACGTACTTCCTCTTTTTCTTTCCTCTGCAGTTCTGAAACAAAAACAAAACATAGTTGTGCACTGAAACTGTTCAAGCTTTTGAATTTTTTCTAAAGAGGAAATTGACTTTACCTAACCAATGTACTTCCTGTGTGTGCCGTATCCGTTAAAGAGTGAGACAGGACCTCATTGTATGCTTCTCAACTGCAGAATTTCCTCTTGGTTGTGGGGGTGTGAACTGAATTACAGTGCTTAAACATGTCTTCGTTTATTTTGGTAACTATAAGGTCTGTCGTGATTCACCTGGGGATCTTGTTTAAAATGTCCGTTCTAGGGGCGCCTGGGTGGCTCAGTGGATTAAGCTGCTGCCTTCGGCTCGGGTCATGATCTCAGGGTCCTGGGATCGAGTCCCATATCAGGCTCTCTGCTCAGCAGGGAGCCTGCTTCCCTCTCTCTCTCTGCCTGCCTCTCTACCTACTTGTGATCTCTCTCTGTCAAATAAATAAATAAAATCTTTAAAAAAAAATAAAA
>NC_081572.1:39957193-39959792 GCF_022355385.1 Mustela nigripes
TTAAGCCTCTGCCTTTGGCTCAGGTCATGATCTCGGGGTCCTGGAATGGAGTCCCGCATCGGGCTTTCTGCTCGGCAGGGAGCCTGCTTCTTCCTTCCTCTCTCTCTCTCTCTCTCTCTCTCTCTGCCTGCCTGCCTCTCTGCCTACTTGTGATCTCTGTCTGTCAAATAAATAAATAAAATCTTAAAAAAAAAGAATAAATAAAATAAAATGTCCGTTCTGATTCAGTAGTTCTGGGTGGGGCCTAACGGTCTATATTTCTAACAGTATTCCAGGTGATGTATCGAAATCATGAGACGTGCTCTCCCTGGTTCTTTTTTTTTTTTTTTTTTTTTTTTTTAAAGATTTTATTTATTTATTTGACAGAGATCACAAGTAGGCAGAGAGACAGGCAGAGAGGAGGAAGCAGGCTCCCTGCGGAGCAGAGAGCCCGATGTGGGGCTCGATCCCAGGACCCCGGGATCATGACCTGAGCCGCAGGCAGGGGCTTTAACCCACTGAGCCACCTAGGTGCCCCTCCCTGGTTCTTTAAAAAAGGTCTTACAGGGGCACCTGGGTGGCTCAGTTGGTTGAGCGACTGCCTTCGGTTCAGGTCATGATCCTATAGTCCTGGGATTGAGTGCTGCATCGGGCTCCCAGCTCTGCGGGGACTCTGCTTCTCCCTCTGACCTTCTCCCCTTTCTGCTCTCTCTCACTCTCTATCAAACAAATAAATAAAATCTTTTAAAAGATTTAAAATCTTTTAAAAATTTTTAAATCTTTTTAAAAATTTAAAATTTAAAAATCTTTTAAAAAAATTTAAAAGGCTTTATACATGTACACAGTTAACTTCGTTTTTACTCAACATTTGTTTCCCAGGTTCTCTGTGTGTTAGGGTGTGAGTCTTAAAGACCCAGGATCCCACAGATGAGTAATGAACTAGAACATTTTGAGTACGGCCCCCTCCCTTTCTTTTTAAATTTTGGCTTTGGTTTATTTCATGGAAGCTCCCTTGTAAGTGTACAGAGACTACTTAACAATTAAACTTATAGTAGGGTCTTTCTTTTTCTTTATGATTTAACAAATTCCACCATTTACTGCACATACACTGTTGTAAGTTACATTACTGTCAAAAGGAGAAAAAATTATTTCCATTATCCACTTCAGCCAATCCCCCCTGTATTTTGTTTTTGTTCTCCCTGAGCATTGACACCTTTTGTTTTTACATGGTTGTGAACGTTTTTGGAAAACAATTTTGTATTTTGCTTTTTAATTTTTATTTTTAAAGTTTTTGGTGGTGGTGGTGGTGGTTTTTTTTTTTTTTTTTTTTTTAAACTTGAGAGAGAGAGTACAAGTAGGCAGACTGGCATGCAGGGGTAAAGAAAGAAGCAGGCTCTCCACTGAGCAGGGTACCTGATATGGGGCTCGATCCCAGGACTCTGGGATCATGACCTGAGCTGAAAGCAGATGCTTAACTGCCTGAGCCACCCAGGTGCCCCTGTACTCTGCTTTTTAAATTTAGTTTTAGAGAATAAATGGAAAACTTTCTAAATTTCTCTATTAACTGTTGAAATCCTGTACTTTGTGGGTTTTCTTGGACTTCAAACGCTCTTGGAAAGATAAAGT
The DNA here is from genome assembly GCF_022355385.1 of Mustela nigripes. Classification (NCBI taxonomy): domain Eukaryota; kingdom Metazoa; phylum Chordata; class Mammalia; order Carnivora; family Mustelidae; genus Mustela; species Mustela nigripes. The sequence continues at coordinate 39,958,799 of NC_081572.1, forward strand.
TAGCCAAAGGGTTAGAGTAATAAATGTAATAATGTCATTATGAAACCAATATGGTAATTTCACCAAAGTAAAATGTGTGTTTGCTTTGATTCAGAACTATTTGGTTTTTAGAATTTTCCTGTTAAGTGAGTGACTTGTGCGTTGTCTGTATCTTAGAAAGAAAAAAAAAAGGGTTGTATCTGTGTAGACAACTGGTTTGTTTTCAGAATATGTGTGAGCTGTAAAGATTTCCCTGTCCTGTCTCCTAGAACAGCAGCTCTTAATCTGAGCTCTGTGGACCAGAGGGCAATGTTTCTCAAAGTGTGAGCTGCCGAATCACAGGGGTGCTTGTGGACAAGAACTCCGTCCATACCCTCCAGCCCTCCTCAGAGGTTCCAGATCAGTAGGTCTGGGATGGAGCCCTGCACTCTAAATTGTATCTGGCAGCCTACATGATTCTTCTGCAAACCGAGTTTCAGAATTACTGCTACTGGCCAGCCATGGTTGAGATTTGAGGGAATTTGCAAGTTCTGAAATTGAATTAATTTCTTTAGGGTATGGAGTATTCCTTTAATGGGAAGAGAGTGTCTGTAAACCTTTCATTGAGATTTGCAAAAAGGAAAAGGACATCACTCAGAAAAGATTAAATTATTATCCCAGAGGTATGTTTTCATGAAGATTTTCTGCCTTCTATGAGCCCCTTTGAATTATAAATAAATTCTTAGCTTTCTCTTAGTATAATGAGAGCATTTTATCCCTTAGGTGATTTAAAAAAAATTATGGCTTTCTTTTATTTATTTAGTTTTTATTTATTTTAGAGGTGTGGAGGAGTGGAGGGAGAAGAAGGAGAGACAGACTCTCAAACAGACTCCATGCTGAGTGTGAGTCTGACACAGGGCTCTGTCCCACGACCCTGAAATCATGACCTGAGCTGAACCAAGAGTCAGATGCTCAACTGACTGAGCCCTGCAGAGGCCCTTATAGTATGGCTTTCTTTCTTTTTTTTTTTTTTTTT
>NC_081572.1:39960192-39997000 GCF_022355385.1 Mustela nigripes
GGGCGCCTGGGTGGCTCAGTGGGTTAAGCCGCTGCCTTCGGCTCAGGTCATGATCTCAGGGTCCTGGGATCGAGTCCCGCATCGGGCTCTCTGCTCAGCGGGGAGCCTGCTTCCTCCTCTCTCTCTGCCTTCCTCTCTGCCTACTTGTGATCTCTCTCTGTCGAATAAATAAATAAAATCTTAAAAAAAAAAAAAAAGACTTTTTAGAGAGAAAATTATTTACGAGTTTACCTATCAGTGAGTGTCGATTATTGGTGATTGCCTGGAGCTAGGTTGGAGAATAAAGGGAAGGATTTAGGATGGCCAAAACCAGCCGGATTTTGGATGAGCAGGTTGAATTGTGCTGTTTACTGATGTAGGAAACAAAGGAGAAAGGTGGGCTTCAGTGGGTAGTGAGGCATTCAGTTTGGGGCGTGTTGAGTCTAGATGCTCACGATGCCCAGACAGTAGTTGGGCATGTGGCGTGTGGCTTAGGAGAGAGATCAGTGTGGCAAGATGGTAATTGATGGTGTGTGCATCAAGTCTGACTCCGTGGGAGCTAGTAAATCTTCCAAAGCTAGTGTGTCCTATGAGGAGAGAGCGTGGTAGGCGATGCCAGCATTGAAAGGACAATCGAGGACAAAGGAGCCAGAGCCAGAGCCTGAAAAGTACCCATCCTGCCCTGAGTGCTGTGAATGGCATGGGACGGAGAGGGTGCATGGCTCACACGTCTGTCGCTCTCACTGGAAATTCATCCCCTTTCAGTCCCATTTAGAATGTGGCACTGCTGTTACCTTTACGTGCTCATGACATTTTGTCTCCTTTTCAGTGAGAACTGCTTATTTGCCACTGACCATAACACTGCCTTTGAGAAAATTCTTTTTCGTGGGGCCACAGAGTTTCTTTCCTGAGAGGCTTTGCATTGGGAAACAAACCCAGAAGCAGTTCACAGGTCAGGAGTATCTACTCCTCACCCCGAGGACTGAGAAATGTTCTTATTTTAGAAAAGAAATCCTTTGAGGCACAAACTTGTTTGTTACAGCATCTGATGCTTAAATGGTTTTAGACTTAAGAAATATTTTGAATTTCAACCTCTTTCCTCCCTCCCAAGGGATAAAAACTTATTTATGGAATTTTGAGGACTTTGAGGCAGTGTTCAATATGTTCTGTTTTCCTCTTGCTGAGGGAGAATGTCCTGTCCTGTGGTCCCAAAAAACTTAAGGCATTCCAGGGGACATTCAGAGGGAATGGAGGGTGTGGAAGGCCATAGCAGTTGGTTATTTTTTTTTAATGCCTTTAGATAACTTTTCTTCTTTATTTTTCTATGGAATAATTTCTAATATGTGATATTCTTTTAGGAAAACAGTTGTATCATTTGATTTTATGAGACCTTGTGCCCGTGGAGCATCTGGGTGGCTCAGTCAGTTGAGCATCTCCCTTCGGCTCAGGTTATGATCCCAGGATCCTGGGACCAAGCCCCACATCAGGTTCCCTGCTCATTGGGGAGTCTGCTTCTCCCTCCCCGCATTCTCTTTCTCTCTCTCTCTCTCTCTCTCAAAGAAAAAGAAAAACAGGGGCGCCTGGGTGGCTCAGTGGGTTAAAAGCCTCTGCCTTTGGCTCAGGTCATGATCTCAAGGTCCTGGGATCGAGCCCCGCATCGGGCTCTCTGTTCTGCAGGGAGCCTGCTTCCTTCCTCTCTCTGCCTGCCTCTCTGCCTACTTGTGATCTGTCTCTGACAAAGAAATGAATAAAATCTTAAAAAAAAAAAAAAGAAAAGAAAAAGAAAAAGACCCCTGCTCTATTTCTCTATCAGTGTAATATCTGTCCTGGCTTGTGCTGGAGTTCTGTAAATCGTGATTCTTTAGGAGAGGTGGAAAAAGGACCTAGACCCTCTCCTTTGGGTAAAAATGGTCAACAGATCAGATTTCTTCATACAGAGCAGAATCTTTCATTCCTGGTAAAATGTTACCATTATTTATCCCTTTTCTTTGTGAGCTTCACCTTAGAGTCACTTCTAGAATAGTTTTTACTTTCACTTTTTGGGAACTTGACTGTAGAATCACTTAAGAATTATTTGCAAGAAAACCAGAGACTACCTATTCATGAGCTGTAGTGATTACTTTATAATGTGACCGTTTTTTGGTGTATTTATTCTCTCATTCCTGATTGTAGGGGAGATTGCCATTCTTGGTGGTGTAGGAGAACAGAATGAAAAACTGTGGAACTTTACCAAAAAGGCCTCACACATTCAGTTGGACAGGTAAAGGAGTTAGTGCCATTCAGGCTTAGTTTTAAGCATTAAAACTGCCTGCATTCCCTCTCCTCCCCCTGCCCCTCATTAAAGATTCTGAGTAAATGAGATAGAAAATACATATTTCAAGGTTCACTGCCCAGTACCAGTATTAGTGGTATGAAATAGCTGCCATTGTAATTTTTGGTATTTACTATAGATTTTCTTCAATTCTAATGTGTAAGAAAATTATTAAATTTTAAGAAATTCTAAACGTACTGAACCTGTTTTTTGGTATAAACTTGACAGTGGTGATCCTACCAATTTTCTCTTTTCTTGCTTATATTTACTTGGGAAGAGAATCTTTATGTAATGTCTTCCACAGCCCCTGCTGTCATTAACATTATTTCCTGAGGGCTTCAGCATCATTATGTAGTATGTGACTGATCTAAAGTATGCTTCATATTTTTAACCCTTCATTAAAAGCCTCGTAAACACATAAGCTTTGTTTCCTCAGCTTACCAGAGGTGCCTTTACTGGTTGATGTGCCTTGTTTGTCCGCTCAGTTGGATGACTCAATTCTGAACATAGTGAAAGACCACATTTTCAAGCATGGAACAGTAGCATCTCGCCCACCAGTCCAGATCGAAGAGCTAATAGAGAAACCAGGAGGCATCATTGTTCGATGGTGTAAGGTGCGTGATTAAGAATTGTGAAAGCAGCTTCAACATTATGGATTTGAAATCTGAGGGCCTTTTAGATTTTTTTACTAACTACCTTTGAACGTTTTCTTCTCTTCACAAACAAAAGTCCCTTTTGCTTTACAGTTGAAATCACAGGAACTTGAAAGCAGGTAGCTCTTCCCATTTGAGGTAAATTGTTTAACAATCTCTGTATCACAACGGTATTTCCCGTCACAAATTTCCCAAAGTTAACCCTTAGTAAATTGAAGATCTCTCCCATTTCTGTTTATTACAAAAGCCAAAAGATGATAGCTAATATTGGATATCTAATATTTTCTGTTCCACACTGAACTGATCCTTCTGAAATAAAATCCTAGGGGCACCTGAGTGGCTCAGTCAGTAGAGCATCTGCCTTTGGCTCAGGTCGTGATCCCAAGGTCCTGGGATGGAGCCTGCATAGGGGCTTCCTGCTTGGTGGGGAGCCTGCTTCGCCCTCCTCTGCTCCTCCACCTGCTTGTGTTCTCTCTCTCTCCCTCTCTTACTCTCTCTCAAATAAATAAATAAATTTTTTAGAAAAATCCTAAAATGTGGTTTCTTCATATTCTCAACATTGCTGAGAATTTTCTGTATTAAATCATATTATGTATATGAGTTACCATATTGTAGATAGAAATGATGTCCAAATAAGTTGTGAGTGTCTTGGCTGTTGACAGATACATCATTCAGAGTGGGTACTGAGTGTCTGGAAATGGTTGTTTTTTCTTAAATGGATTTTTAAAGATTTTATTTATTTGAAAAAGAGTGTATGCCCGAGACAGCAAATATGAGCAGGGGGAGGGGCAGAGGGAGAAGGATAAGCACTGCCCTGCTGAGCAGGGAGCCTGACACAGGACCTGGTCCCAGGACCCTGAGATCAAAACCTGAGCCGAAGGCAGACATTTAACCAACTGACCCACCCAGGCATCCCTCAGTGGATTTCTTTTTAAAGATTTATTTGAGAGAGAGACACACAGAGAAAAGGACGGGCAGAGTCCTTGCCAAGCATGGAGCCCAGTGTGGGGATGAATCTCACAACCCTGAGATCAGACCTGACTTGAAACCAAGAGTCGAATGGTTAACTGACTGAGCCACCCAGGCCCCCCTTCAATGGATTTTTTACTGAAACCTTGTTCTAGAAGAAAGAAATAGATGTTTTTGTTGGTTCAAAACAAAGACTCTTACTGCATTTTTATTCTTTTCCCTGTCAGTGGATCTAGGGTTTCTGGTTTTTTTGCTATAAGCAGTATTCATGTTCCCTTGTGTACATGGCTAGGAATTTTTCCTCAAGTATATATATCCAGTAAAATTTTGAGGTCCTAGAGTATTGGATTTGTACTGTACCAGAAATGCCAAATTCTTTTCAATGTGATTGTACCAGAGTTTCCTTCTACCAGCAGTGTATGAGTTCCTGGTACTCAGGACCAATGCTTGGCATTGTCGAACTTTAATGTTTTTGGCAGTATGGTATCTCATTTTGGTTTCAAATAGTTTTATGTATTTTTTTTGTAGCATATATTTCTAATTCCTTAGAATGCTTATTTGTGTCTTTTGTTCATTCTCTTACTGGGTGGTTTCTCTTCTATTAAGTTTTTTTTTTTTTTTTTTTTTTTTAAAGATTTTTTTTTATTTTTATTTATTTGACAGAACACAAGTAGGCAGAGAGGCAGGCAGAGAGAAGGAAGCAGGCTCCCTGCTGAGCAGAGAGCCCGATGCGGGACTCGATCCCAGGACCCTGAGATCATGACCTGAGCCGAAGGCAGCGGCTTAACCCACTGAGCCACCCAGGCGCCCTCTTCTATTAAGTTTTAAAGGAGTCCTTTATATATTCTGTATATGAATTATCTTGGTTTTGGTAGTTGTGGGATTCTGATCTTTGAACTTCCAATATTTTATCTTTCGCCTTATTGTATAGAAAACATGCCATTTCAGAGTACCTGGGTGGCTCAGTCAGTTGAGTGGCCGGCTCTTGATTTTGGCTTAGGTCGTGATCTCAGGGTCTTGGGATCGAGCCCCACATCAGGCTCCGCACTCGGTGGGGACTCTGCTTGGGGATTCTCTCTCTGTCCTTCTCCATGCACCCCTCCCTGCTTATGCTCTCTCCTTTCTCTTTTAGAATGAATAAATACATTAACATTTATTTATTATTATTTTTAACAGTGTATTCCTTTATGGGGTGGGTGGGAGGCAAGACCCCATGGTGAGGAACAAAATCAATTAAAGGAAGTACAGGTACAGGAAGCAATAATGTTAAAATAGTAATACACAAAATGGATAATTGTTATCACTTTCTTTTTTTTTTTTTTTTTAAGATTTTATTTATTTATTTATTTGTCAGAGAGAGAGAGAGAGAGAGAGTGAGCACAGGCAGAGTGTCAGGCAGAGTCAGAGGGAGAGGCAGGCTCCCTGCGGGGCAAGGAGCCCGATGTGGGACTCGATCCCAGGACGGTGGGATCATGACCTGAGCCGAAGGCATCTGCTTAACCAACTGAGCCACCCAGGCGTCCCTTGTTATCACTTTCTTTTTTTTTTTTTTTTTTAATGATATTTATTTATTTATTTATTTGAAAGATCAGAAGTAGTCAGAGAGGCAGGCAGAGAGAGAGAGAGAGGAGGAAGCAGGCTCCCCGCTGAGCAGAGAGCCCGATGCGGGGCTCGATCCCAGGACCCTGGGATCACGACTGGAGCCGAAGGCAGAGGCTTTAACCCACTGAGCCACCCAGGAGCCCCTTGTTATCACTTTCTTAAGAGGACTTGACTTCTGGAAGATAAATTTTATTGCTGTTGTAAAAAAAAAAAAAAATGTATGAAGTAGAAACTGGTTTCAGTAATATTAGTAGAGAATATGTTCTAGAAAGTGGAAGTAACAGGATGTAAAATCCTGGCAGCAGTTTAATAGAACAGTCCCACAGGATTAGGCTAAGGCCAAAACCTCATGAGGATGAGAGCCTTGTCTGTGGGGAATTTTGGATGATACCTGCAGAAATATTACATTGTGCATAAACCAAATTGAATTGTTTTCACAAGTGCTGTAAAGTTTCATATAGTAAAAGGTTTTTTTCTACATAAACTTCAATTTCACAGCAAGAGTGGCATGGGATACCTAAACACAGAAGAGTGTATTCATACAAGATAGCTAACTCCTTGATATAATAATGCATACAATTCAAAGAGATTACACTGTCATTACACTTAGGGGTTTTTGTAGCTACCAGGTGGTGGCTATGGAAAGCACGACCCCCAATATCAATATCTAAGAAGCAGCCACCACTTCCTTCTGTGTGTGTGTGCTCTTTTTGTGTTTTTTTCTTCATTTTTATAAGTCAACTCTGTTGTTGTTACTGCTGCTTGGGAAAATTGGTAAAAACAAAATTGTAACCACTGAACATAGTGTTCTGGCAATCAAGATGTTTAAGGCCTTTTAGAATGAATAAATAAGTCTTTAAAAAAAAAGAGAGAAAACATGCCATTTCTTCAAAGGAAACCAAGTTCCACAAATCCAACTGGGAAGTGTAGAGCACATGGTTCAATAAAGAAAAGACAGGCAGTAATGATGAATTCTCCCTGAGAATAGCTCATGTTCAGCACGTGGGCTTCTGTGCATGGCCCCAGAATTCTTAAGCCATGATGCTGGGAGAAACTGCTCCCTGACCTTTACCTAACACAAAGCCTTTCTCCTTAGGTGGATGACGACTTCACGGCCCAGGATTACAGGCTGCAGTTCCGCAAGTGCACTTCCAATCATTTTGAGGACGTATATGTAGGCTCTGAAACCGAGTTCATAGTGTTGCACATAGACCCCAACGTTGATTATCAGTTCAGAGTCTGTGCCCGAGGAGATGGCCGGCAGGAGTGGAGTCCTTGGAGCGTCCCCCAGATGGGTCACTCCACATTGGTGCCTCATGGTATGCTGTTGCCTTCTCTCCTAAAGCCCAGCTGTGTCTCAGAATGCTGGTGCCTGTCTGTGCTGAAGGCAGCACAGTATTTGCACACGGCCAGCCAGGTTTTCTGACCATAAAACCTGAATTGGTGAGAACAACGTGGAACGTCTCCTATTCAAATTACTGGATGGAAATTTTGAGACCTTTTCATCCGTTCTTATCTCCAGAGTCCAGAAATAGTGCTAGGAGGATTATCAGCATCCCTGAAATCCAAAGATTTGAAGTGTTGCAACAGGATACTGATTTAAAAAAAAAAAAAAAGAAAGAAAAAGATACTGATTTTCTAGACCTTCAGTGACTATCTAATCGGTCTGTCCTGTATAACTGTTTTAAAATATTCAGACTCCTTTGTTAACTAGTTGTTAATCAGGCTTGGAATACACTCAAACAATTATGCTTCACCCTGATTTCATTAGCCAGGAGCACTCACTTGATCTTCTGCCTGTTCCTGCCAGAACTGTGCAGGAATAGACGAACACATTTTTTTGTGATTTATTTATTTATTTATTTATTTAAGATTAACCAGGATACCCTGTCACTGAATCTCTTTCTTTATAGAACTTGCCCATATCCCCTAAGTGTAGCCTCTTCTGCTTCCGAGTTTTATGTAATGTGTCTGTGTTGAAGATACTCCTCAAAAGGTATTAATAATTTTTGATCTCTTTGCTTTGTAAAAAGAGTGGACAGCTGGCTTCGAGGGGTACAGCCTGAGTAGTCGAAGAAATATAGCCCTCCGGAACGATTCTGAGTCCTCAGGTGTGCTCTACTCCAGTGCTCCAACTTACTTCTGTGGGCAGACATTGACATTCAGGCAAGTAGATGTTACAGAATCTGTTTGTCATGCCTCAGACAGCAAACTGATGTGCATAGAACACATATGAGCTTTGGATTCAAAGTAACCGGGAATTTATTTCATCATTTATAGGCAGTGTTACTCTGGGGAGAGTTCCTTTTTTCTTTTGGCTGTGGTTTTCTCAGACGTGTTCATAGAGCTATTACGAAGATGAACTGAGATAAAGTGCAAAAGATGCCTTGCTTATGCCTCATACATAGCACATACTATGTTTATATCTCTTCTGGAGAGATAGAGTTAAGTAGCCTACCTCTCAAAAGTTAATCCTAAAAAATCAGAGACCAAGAATTTTTTTCCTTTGTGAAGCGATATGAGCAGGTCTCTGTGAGAAACAACCCTTCAGTGTAAATGTACTGAGAATTAAATACTTAATGTATATAGTTATCCATAAAATACATGTGTACGTACATAGATATGTGTATAATTCTCTGTAAAACCAAAAGCAAGCTCTCCTACCACCAATCTATTTTCTATTTCTTTACCCATTTCTTCCTGTATTAAATAATTCCCTTGTTTTCATGTTCTGAGATATATTCTCTATAGTCCTATTTCTGGATAGCTCATCCTAGAAAGCAAAGCCCACTTTGTTATTTGTTTTGAAGAGTTTTACTTGAGAGAGGGAGAGCAGTCGGCGGGGGGGGAGGGGTGTTGTTGGGAGGGAGAAGCAGACTCCCTGCTGAACAGAGAGCCCAGTGTGGGCCTCAATCCCAAGACCCTGAGATCATGACCTGAGTTGAGGGCAGACGCTTACCCTACTGAGCCACTCAGGCACACACGGTTTTGATTTTGAAAATTAGGGTAGCAAACTCTCCTCTAATTTGTAGGCCTTGAGATCATGAGGTTTTATGGTGAATGCTGGCTCCAAGTTCCTGTTCTCAGCCCCTTGTCATATGAAGCATGGAGAGTAACTGAAAGCTTCATGTAAGCTAATGTGGGTGTGTTCTGCACCAGCCAAGTCATTTAAACTGTCATCAGTTTCAGAATGCACTAGTTTATACTTTGTCTCATTTTTAAAATTTTATTAACATAATAATGTTTTATTTCAGGGGTACAGGTCTGTGAATCATCAGGCTTACACAATTCACTCACCATAGCACATACCCTCTCCAATGTCCATAACCCAACCACCCTATGCCTCCCCCCATCCCCCCACTCTGTCTCATTTTTGGTATCTCTCATCCCTTAAATTATAAAGAATGACTTAACCAGAAAAATACTGACAAAGAGAAGAAGAAATAGAGTCTAGTACCTGAAGTCCACTTAGTTATTTCCCAAAGGCGAATTCTTGAGTTTTGTATGTTAAAAAGCCCTTTTTTGGCTTGTGTCCTTTGTTTCTAGAAATACTGCCATTAGTGAATCTCCAGAGAACATTGTGCTCCTGTCTAATGGTAGGGCTTCCTGAGTTGATTTCTTCAGGTCAGGTGTCTCAGCAAGAATAGTAATCATAGTAATACTAATTGCAGTTAATAATTAAATAGCATTTACTGCACATGAGGTACTGTCATTTGATTCTTACAATATTCTTACAATAACCCAATGAAATAGGTGTAATTACCCATTTTAGGGATGAGAATACTAAGGCACACAGAAGTTAAGTCACTCACCCAAAGTCACATTGCTGGTAAATGGCCAAGCTAGCCTGTATCTTTTCTTTTTGTCTTTTTCACAGCAGAGTGAGTAAACGCGATTCTAGTTAGTGTTGCAGTCTATAGTTTCTCTGTGTCGGTATGCTTCCTTCTTTTCCTTTTCCCTCCTCTATGACCCTTTCCCCTGGTGATGATGACCTTATGCTCCCCTGATTTTAAATCCTTCCTCTGTGAACACAGAAAGGTCTAATAGATGGCATACTTCCGGTTTGTTTTTTTCTGTCATTCTTAAGACATTGGAAGTTACCCAAATGGATGAAAATCCACTTAACTATCTGTAGATACTATCTGTAGATAGTTAAGTGGATTTAGTGCATTTAGTAGGCCTCAAGAAATCATTAGTTCTTCCTTCTTTTCCAAAGATGTCTAACCAGGCCCCACTTGGCAGGGTGATTAACTCCAGCTTCATTCGGCTCACTATTACTGTAGCCAGACCTTTGCATTTTTGTCATTTTTCTTTTGAATGTGGAATGGAAATGTCCTCTTTCCCTGTTGAAATGTCCTCTTTCCCTTCATCAGCAGTGAAGCCAGAAGATGGGGGTGCAGGGTGGCCTCTATGGGGGAGGAGCACATGGGTCCACTTGAGTACAGAAGGTAAAACTTTATTCAGCTTTTTGAGGGTGTGTGAAGGCCTCACAGATAGAAGGAAGATTCTACTCCTGCAGGCAGTGACATCACTCAGCTCAGTCCGTTCCTGCTGAAGTTGCTGGAATGCGCAGAGTTGTAGAAGCCAAGAAACCTGTTACTGGTGGGCTCTACCAGTCTCTAGAGCCTGGTCTCTTTTGGCGGCCAGGCCTCTTCTTGATTTTCTGTCTGAACAGTCCTACTTTCCCTTTCCTTGCTTCCAAGATTTCCTAATCTTACTTTTTTTTTTTTTAACCATATTTTTACTTTCTCCTCTCTACCACCTGCTTTCTTTAAACAGTGTCCTTTCAAACAGCCTTCATTAATCCTCCTAGCCTAGGAGGTTACTGTCTTCCTTTTACAGATAAAGAGACAGAAGCACAGGGACCATGGGACTTTTAACTATTCAAATCCTGCCAGTCTAGCCTGGAAAGTCTGTGCTCTTAACCTCCCCACAGGTCATGTGAGGTGGTGAATCAAGAGCCAATAACAGGCTAGCTGTTTTTTGTTATAAACCTTTTCTTTAAAAGAACATAAAAATTTAATATTATAGTTCTTGATTGCTGTGTAACAAACCACCCCAAAACTCAAAGCTTAAAACAGTAGTCATTTATTTTGCTCAGGAAACTGCAGTTTGCAGAGGTTGGTGAGGACCGCTCATCTCTGCTTCTGTGTTAGTAGCTGCAGTAGTTTGATTAGAGATGGTGGGTCTGCTTTTAAGATGGCTCACTTACATGGCTGGCAAATGGATTCTGGTTCTGGGTGTCTCTCCCTGTGCAGGCCTCACTGTGGGCTGCTTGGGCTTCGTCACAGCATGGTGGCTGGGTTCCAAGATTGAGCATCCCAAGAGATAGAAAATGGAAGCTTCAGAAGCTGCCAGTTTTTAAGATCTGGGCCTAGAATTTGACATAGTATCACTTCTACCACATTCTACCATTCATTCAGAGTCTAGGTCCCAGAGAAGGGACATAGATCCCGCTTTTTTTTTTTTTTTTTTTTTTTTTTAAGATTTTATTTATGTATTTGACAGAGAGGTCACAAGTAGGCAGAGAAGCAGTCAGAGAGAGGGAGAGGTAGGCTCCCCACTGAGCAGAGAGCCCCATGCAGGGCTCGATCCCAGGACCCCAAGATCTTGACCTGAGCCGAAGACAAAGGCTTAACCCACTGAGCCACCCAGGCACCCCATAGACCCTGCTTCTTGATGGGAGAAGTGTCCAAGAATTTGGGGGCTTGACTTTAGAAATGCTGTGGTTGAAAACTGTTACAAAGGGGCCACTTGGTTTAATGCCTACCTTTGGTTAAGTGTTAGCATGCCCTTTTCTGAATAAATTTACTTAAAGAGTCTTTTTCTGTATAAGGCTGGTTTCTTTCATCACCAGGTATATCTTCAATTCTAACTGTTAGCTCCTCATATTAAAAAAAAAAAAAAATACAGGGCCCCTCATTGGCTCAGAGGGTTAAAGCCTCTGCCTTCGGCTCAGGTCATGATCTCAGGGTCCTGGGATCGAGCCCCACATCAGGCTCTCTGCTCAGCGGGGAGCCTGCTTCCTCCTCTCTCTCTCTGCCTGCCTCTCCGCCTACTTGTGATCTTTCTCTGTTGAAGAAATTAAAAAAAAAAAATTACTAATTTAATATTTCCTGAGAAGATTAGGAATAGGGCATAGTCCCTACTAGGATTAGGAAGTTAATTTGTTTTGGGGTGACTGTCTGGCTCAAAGGAGCATGTGATTCTTGATCTCAGGATCATGAGTTTGAGCCCCACATTGGGTATAGAGATTACTTAAGTAAACTTTAAAAAAAAGTTAATCTAGAGTCTTTGAAATCTTGTTGGTGTCTCCTTATACTGAGAGAATGCTTTGTCCTGGGGAGAATACAGCTTTGTTAGGTTTTATATTTTGCTAAAGTGGTTTCCTCTAGGAATATGATACACAGTCCTTTCAGTTTAGAGTTTGATTCTTATGACAGATATGGGAATGCCACACAGAAGAGTTTTCCCCCACAACTCTTGATTATATAGACTTGGGTGAGGTAAGACAGCTGGTTTCCTAAGTAGATGGCCTTTAAGATTATATACTCTGGCTTTTAGTTTGTCTCTAGATGGAGTGTTTCATGATATCATGAAGGTGTATCTGCTTTGAAGTCTTCACATATAACAGTTCTTCCAAATAATCTAAGGAATGTTTCTTAGGCCTTTTTCCTACCCATTTTCTCTCTGTCTTAAACTACTTTTCTAAAATGTAAGGACAGATCTTCTAATCAACTCCAGTCTTTGAATGAGGCTAGTGATTTCGTTCAACCTTTTCTCCATTCAGATGGTATCTATCGTACTTGGCTGGGAATGTGGCATTTAAGAAAAAAGGGGGGGGCCAGAATCTTCGATTCAACATAGAGTAGTGCATATATAAATTAGTATAAGAAAGATCCAGGGGCACCTGGGTGGCTCAGTGGGTTGACTGTGGATTCCGGCTTAGGTCTGATCTCAGGGTCATAAGATTGAGCTCTGTATCAGGCTCTGAGCTCAGGGTGGGGTCTGTTCGTCCCTGTTCCTCTCCTCCCCCAACACACATGCTGTCTCTCTTTCACAAATAAGTGAATAAATCTTTTAAACTATATTTTTAAAAAAAGATCTAGACTGCTCTGCAATGCAGAGGAAGGAAAAGTTACTTTTAGTTGAGGGATTGGTGAAGGCTTAGTGCAGCTAGAGGTGGAAAGGATAGTTCAAGTGGGGAAACAAAGCAAGAACCAAAGATGTGGAGCAGGAAAAAATACAGAGCAAGTAGTAAGTCTGGCTCAGGTTAATGGAGACAAGCAGTATGGTCAGAGAGGTAGGAAAAGCCTTTGAACAGGTTGTATATATCTCTTTTTCTTTTTTTTTAAACATATGCATTTCTTTCTTTCTTTCTTTTTTGAAAGATTTTATTTATTTATTTGTCAGCACGCATGAGAGAGAACAAAGGTGGGGAATGGGAGAGGGAGAAGCAGGCTCCCTATTGAGCAAGGAGCCCAGTGTGGGACTCGATCCCAGGACCCTGGGATCCTGACCTGAACTGAAGGCAGATGCTTAACAGACTGAGCCACCCAGGTGTCCCTATATTTTGTTGTTTTTTTTTTTTTAAGATTTTATTTATTTATTTGACAGAGAGAGATCACAGTAGACAGAGAGGCAGGCAGAGAGAGAGAGAGAGAGGGAAGCAGGCTCCCCACTGAGCAGAGAGCCCGATGCGGGACTCGATCCCAGGACCCTGAGATCATGACCTGAGCCGAAGGCAGCGGCTTAATCCACTGAGCCACCCAGGCGCCCCCTATATTTCGTTTTTAATTACTCAAAGAAATACCCTTTTGGAGGTCACCTGTGCCCATTTACAGGGAGGATATTTGATACTGCAGAGATCTCCATCCCTCCCCCTAAGAAGACGGGCCTCACCAAATCAGGTTTATGTTCCATTATTTTGGGGACAGGAGCATGCTTTCCATTTGACTTTTCATGAATTCACAAGTTGAGCTAGACTATACAAAATGTTAATAGCCAGCTAGGATTTGTTGAACCTTACTATGTGTTAGTATTTTTTTTTTCTTTAAGATTTTATTTATTCGGGGTGCCTGGGTGGCTCAGTGGGTTAAAGCCTCTGCCTTCGGCTCGGGTCATGATCCCGGGGTCCTGGGATCGAGCCCCGCATTGGGCTCTCTGCTCGGCGGGGAGCCTGCTTACTCCTCTCTCTGTCTGCCTCTCTGCCTCCTTGTGATTTCTGTCTGTCAAATAAATAAATAAATCTTTAAAAAAAAAAAAAGATTTTATTTATTCAATTGACAGAGAAAGACCACAAGTAGAGGGAGTGGCAGGCAGGAGAAGCAGGCTTCCTGCTCAGCAAGGAGTACAATGTGGGGCTCCATCCCAGGACCCCAGGATCATGACCCGAGCCGAAAGCAAATTCCCAACTGACTGAGCCACCCAGGCTCCCCTGTGTGTTAGTTCTTAAATGCTTAATGAGTTGATGTCTATAAATCCTCATTACATTCTCATGAATTAGCTATATTTTATTTATATGGAAACTGAGATGTCAAAGATTAAGCAACTTGGGGGTCTTGGGTGAATCAGTTAAGTACCCTACTCTTTTTTTTTTTAAGATTTTATTTATTTATTTGAGAGAGAGGTAGCAAGAGAGAACACAAGTGAGAAGGAGAGGGATGGCAGACACTTAACTGACTGAGCCCCCCCAGGTTCCCCAAATGCCTAACTCTTGATCTCAGTTCAGGTCTTGGTATCGGAGTCATGAGTTTGAGCCTCACATTAGGCTCCACACTGAGCATGGAGTCTACTTTAAAAAAAAAAAAAAGATTAAGCAACTTGCCTGAGGTTGTACAGGTTATTAATACTAGTGCCAAGATTCAAATCTTGACAGTCTGGCCCTGTCAGACTCTGCTGTGACTTCGTGAGGTGGAAGGCCATTGGAGGACATAAAGCAAACCTCATCTGACCTATGATTTCCAAGTCGGTTGGCTGCTGTGTGGAAAACAGTCTGGGAAGTGGTATACAGTGGTATACAGGCTGGGAGACTAGTCAGCAAGCTACAGCGATAATGCTGGTGAGAGCTAATGGTGTCTTGAACCACGATGGGGCAGTGGAGGTGATCATGAGTGGTCAGAATCTGGTCAAATCTGTATATATTTTGAAGATTTTTGTTTATCAATTTGAGAGAGAGAGAGGAGAGAGAACAAGTAGAGGGGAGGGACAGAAGGAGAAGCTGATTCCCTGCCAAGCAGGGAGCCCGATGTGGGGCTCAATCCCAGGACCCCGGGATCATGACTGAGCCATGCAGGCGCCCCTGAATCTGGATATATTTTAAAGGAAGGACTGGCCAGATTTACTAGTGGATTGGTTGTGGTAGGTGAGTCAAGTGTGACTGAGTCAAGTGTGACAAGTTTCTGGTCTAAGTAACTGTTGGGAAAAATTATCATTTACTGAGGTTTGTAAGACTGTAGAAGGAGCATATTTCTGGGTGAATAATCATTTTGTTCTTTCACATATTAAATTTAAGTTCCTTATTAAACCTACAAGTGAAGATGCTGAGGAGACAGTTGGATAATCTGGAGTTAGTGGGAAGAGCCAGGTTGGACAGTTTTTAGATAAAAAAAATTTAGATTATGGGGCGCCTGGGTGGCTCAGTGGATTAAGCCGCTGCCTTTGGCTCAGGTCATGATCTCGGTGTCCTGGGATCGAACCCCGCATCGGGCTCTTTGCTCAGCGGGAGCCTGCTTCTCTCTCTCTCTCTCTCTGCCTGACTCTCCGCCTACTTGTGATTTCTCTCTCTGTCAAATAAATAATAAATAAAATCTTAAAAAAAAAAAATTTAGATTAAATGAATCATCTTGGATTGTGATTGCTGGGTCAGACTGAGTTTATCTAAGGAACTATCAAACTGCGTTCTAGAGTGGCCATGCCATTTTCCATTCCCACCAGCACCTATGAGATTTTCTGTTGTTCTTCATCCCTACCTGCATTTGGTATTGTCAGTTGTTTATGTTCTTTTTTTTTTTTTTTAAGATTTCATTTATTTATTTGACAGAGATCACAAGCAGGCAGAGAGAGAGGAAGGGAAGCCGGCTCGCCGCTAAGCAGAGAGCCCAATGCAGGGCTCGATCCAAGGACCGTGGGATCATGACCTGAGCCGTAGGCAGAGGCTTTAACCCACTGAGCCACCCAGGCACCCCATGTTTATGTTCTTTTTTCAAAAATACTTTATTTCATTCTTTTAAGTAATCTTTAAACCCAGTGTGGGGCTTAAACTCACGACCCCAAGGTTAAGAGTCACACGCTCTACCAACGGAGCCAGCCAGACTACTCCCTTTTATTTTTGTGTTCAGCTATTCTGTATACATGTAGTTGTATCTTATTATGGTTTTAATTTTCTTTTTGATAGCCAAAGATCGTGTCTTTTCCAATGCTCACTTATTGTCCATTTGTATATCTTCATTGGTGAAGTGTTTTTTCAAATCTATTGCCTATTTAGAACAATTTCTTTAATTATTGAAATATGATGAGTATAAGTCTTCTGTTTTTGTTTTTTTTTTAACCCGTCTGGGGCTTGTCTTTTCGTTTTCTTAGCAATGTCTTTTGTGGATTATAAGGTGTTAATTTTGATGAAGTATAATTTATGCACTCATCCAGTGCTTTTGGTATTGTATCTAAGAAGTCTTTGCTGTGATGCAAGGTGACAAGATGTTTTTCCTATGTGGGGTGCCTGGGTGGCTCAATGGGTTAAGCATCTGCCTTTGGCTTGGGTCATGATCCCAGGGTCCTGGGATCCAGTCCCATATTGGACTCCTTGCTCAGCAGGGAGCCTTCTCCCTCTGTCTCTGCCTGCTTGTGCTCTCTCTCTCTGTCTGTCAAATAAATAAAATCTTTTTTTAAAAAAAGATTTTTTTCCTGTTTTCTTGTAGACGCTTTATGTTTTTAAATTTTATATTCAGATCTGTGAGACATTTTGAATTACTTTTAGTGTAATATGTGAAATATGGGTTGAATTCAGTTTTGTTTAGGATCTAGTCCAGTAGTTCCTGCACTATTTGTTGAAAAGACTCTCCTCTCTCCATTGAATTGCCTTTTACCTTTGTCAAAGATCAATTGGCCGTATGTGTGGGCATCTGTTTCTAGACTCTGTTTCATTGAGCTGTGTGTTTCTCCTTTCCCAGAACTGTAATCTTTTTTTGTTTTGTTTTGTTAAGATTTTATTTATTTATTTGACAGGCAGAGATCACAAGTAGGCAGAGAGCCAGGCAGAGAGAGAGGAGGAAGCAGGCTCCCTGCTGAGCAGAGAGCCTGATTCAGGGCTCGATCCCAGGACTCTGGGATCATGACCTGAGCCGAAGGCAGAGGCTTAACCCACTGAGCCACCTGGGTTCCCCTTCCCAGAACTATAATCTTGATTATTATACCTTTATAGTAAGTCTTGATATCAAGTAGTAGGATTCTTCCAACTTCCTTCTCTTTTTGATTTTTTAGTATTCTAGTTCCTCTTTCTTTCTATTTAACTTTAGATTCGGGTTGTCTATTTTTAAGAAAATTTTTTTACTGGGATTATAGTCAAGATTAACGTGAATCTATAGATCAGTTTGGTAATAATTGGCATTTTAATATTTTGATTGTTTCAATCTGTGGATATGGTAATTTCTTAATTTAGTTTTTTTTTTTTTAAGATTTTATTTATTTATTGGACAGACAGAGATCACAAGTAGGCAGAGAGGCAGGCAGAGAGAGAGGAAGGGAAGCAGGCTTCCTGCTGAGCAGAGAGCCCGATGTGGGACTCGATCCCAGGACCCTGAGATCATGACCTGAGCCGAAGGCAGCGGCTTAACCCACTGAGCCACCCAGGCGCCCCTCTTAATTTAGTTCTTAAAAAAATGTCTTTCATCATTGTTTAGTCATTTCTCTTTTTCCTGTCTCATTACATTATTATTATAAGAAGTGTGGTTCTGAATAGCAGTGTTGAAAGCTTACATGCTTATTCCACATCTTAGAAGGAAAGCATTCAGTCTTTCACATTAGGAATGATGCTAGCTGTAGGGGTTTTTGGTTGGTTTGTTTTCTTAAGGATTTATTTTTAAGTAATCTCTGCACCCAGTATTGAGCTTGAACGTAATTATAACCCTGAGATCAAGCATTGCATTCTCTACTGACTACCAACCAGGTGTCCGAGCTGTAGGTTTTTTTAGGTAGTGAGGTTGAGAAAGTTCCCTTCTTGGGGTGCCTGGATGGCTCAGTTGGTTGGTGTCTGCCCTTGGCTCAAGTCATGATCCCAGAGTTCCTGGATTTAGCCCCACATCGGGCTCCCTGCTCAATGCGGTGTCTGCTTCTCCCTCTCCTTCTGCTCTTCCCCCACTCATGCACTCTCTCTCTCTCAAATAAACAAAATAAAAAGTTCCCTTTTAATTATGCTTTGCTGGGGGGCGTCTGGGTGGCTCAGTGGATTAAGCCGCTGCCTTCGGCTCAGGTCACCATCTCAGTGTCCTGGGATCGAGCCCCGAATCGGGCTCTCTGCTCAGCGGGGAGCCTGCTTCCCCCCCCCTGTCTCTGCCTGCCTCTCTGCCTACTTGTGATCTCTCTCTCTGTCAAATTAAAAAATAAATAATAATAACAATAATCTTTAATTATGCTTTGCTGGGAGTTTTATTCATAAGTGAATGTTTAATTTTTCTAATAATTTTTATACATTTGTTAATGTAATTATGCTGCTTTTCTTTTGTTAATACGGTGATTTAATTGATAAATTTTTGAACATTAAACCAGCTTTGCATTCCCCATAGAACCTCCACTTTGTCTTATATTGTCTTTATATATACTGCCAGATTTGGTTTTTAATACTTTGGGGGGATTTTTACATCTCTTCATGAGAAAGCTGTTTCTCTTTTTTTCTTATGATGTTTTCGGTTTTGGTTTTAACCAGCCTTAGAAAGTGAGGTGGAGAGGTGCCTGAGTGATTCATTCAGTTAAGTGGCTGCCTTGGGCTTGGGTCATGATCCCAGAGTCCTGGGATTGAGCCCCCCCATTGGGCTCCTTGTGGGGACCCTGCTTCTCCCCCTCCCTATGCCTGCCACTCTGCCTACTTGTGTTCTCTATCTCTGTCAAATAAATAAGTAGAATCTTAAAAAAAAAAAAAAAAAAGTTAATTGGGAAAGTGTTTCTTCCTCTTTTGTTTTCAGAACTGTTGGTGTAAAATTAGTATTATTTCTTCCTTAAATGTTTGATAGAACTCCCCAATTTGCCATCCTAGAATTTTCTTTGTTGGAAGATTTCCAAATTCTGTAGTAAATAGAGGACTATTCATGTTACCAGGTTTGTTTTGAGACAGGACAAAAGCTATTTTAGGATTTGTATAGTGATCAGTGTATTTCTGTTTCAGATATATTTCAGAAATCCTTCTTTCCAATGACTTGATAAGGCACCTCTTCTTTCTCTTATTCCTGGTGCAACAAGCCGGGCAGGGATCTTGTTGATAGAAGGCTCATTCTCTATTCCTTGGGCTAGTTTTCTTGTTAGTGACACACAGACTGGCTGTGTTCCTGGAAGCACTCTGCAATCTTCTCAACAGTGTGCGAGGGTACTGATGTCACTGCACCAAGGTAATTGATGTCATACTTGTCAGTATTGAGTATTGTTGTTTCTAATCAGTCTGTAGCTGCTAGGCTAAAATAAAAATTTCATTTTATTTCTTGTATTTATCATAAAGTTGGAGATTTTTCGTATATTTATCAGCTAAGCAACTGAATTTTTGGATTTTGCTCCAAGCATTGACTGTGAAGGAAAACCTTTTGAGACTGTGTAAGAATGAGAATGTGTCACTTAAATCCAAACAAAGTGGGGTGCCTGGGTGGCTCAGTGGGTTAAAGCCTTTGCCTTCGGCTCAGGTCATGATCCCAGGGTCCTGGGATCGAGCCCCACATTGGGCTCTCTGCTCAGCCTGCTTCCTCCTCTCTCTCTCTGCCTGCCTCTCTGCCTACTTGTGATCTCCATCTGTCAAATAAATAAAATCTTTAAATAAAAAAAAAATCCAAACCATGAGCCAAAGTGTAGAGTAATAGGGATAGTGGATTAGCCCTCTAGTTGCCATCGAAATCACTCCTGTTTTGGGCCATGTTTTCTCAGAATATTTTTCCTTTAAGAAAAATTATTACCCAGGATGTTCTACTTCTTTATGCAATGGATGTATTTCTAGTAACTTGTTCATAAATTAGTTTTTTAAAAATATTTTCTTAGAAGATTTTATTTGTGGGACGCCTGGGTGGCTGAGTAGGTTAAAGCCTCTGCCTTCGGCTCAGGTCATGATCTCAGGGGCCTGGGATCCAGCCCCACATCGGGCTCTCTGCTCAACCTCTCTACCTGCCTCTCTGCCTGCTTATGATCTCTGTCTGTCAAATAAATAAGTAAATAAAAATCTTTAAAAAATATAATAAAAGGGATGCCTGGGTGGCTCAGTTGGTTAAGCCGCTGCCTTCGGCTCAGGTCATGATCCCGAGGTCCTGGGATTGAGCCCCACATCGGGCTCTCTGCTCAGCCTGCTTCCCCCTCTTTTTCTCTGCCTGCCTCTCTGCCTTCTTGTGATCTCTGTCTGTCAAATAAATAAAATCTTTAAAAATAAATAAATAAATAAAAGATTTTATTTGTTATCCAACAGAGAGAGAGATCACAAGTAGGCAGAGAGGCAGGCAGAGAGGGGAAAGCAGGCTCCCTGCTGAGCAGAGAGGCCAATGCAGGGCCCAATCCCAGGACCCCGAGACCATGACCGGAGCCAAGGCAGAGGCTTAACCACTAAGCCACTTAGGTGCCCAGTGTAAATTAATTTTGTATTAATTGTATTTCAGTTGTACATGCAGTAGAGGAGGTCACTACCATAAATTATTTTGTATAGCATTTTTCTTTTTCATGTAGTTTCTTGCAAAGCTAATTTTCTGTGAGAGAATAGCTACAGCAGTGTCTGAGGCTATGATGTTCTCACTACTTGTCTTGCAGCTTAAAAATTCAGTGGTTTTTAAACCTTTGTTCTACTTCTTAGTGAACTATGAAAATAATTCTGTGTCTCAGATTTATTAGCTATTTATTTCCCTGGCTCGTTCCATGTTCAGAGCAACTTTTATAAACTTTTTATGTTGTGCTTGTCTTCTTTATCACTTACCGTTTCAGTGACAGATGCTTTTAGGAATTATTTTGTAATTTATTCAAATTAGTTTTTTTCTTCTTTCCAAGATTTTTTTTTTCTCATTGCATTGAAGGCCTTTTCTATTTTACTGCTATTTATTTATTTGAGAGAGAGTGGGGGGGGGGGGGGCGGAGGGTAAGGGAGAGGGACAAGCAGACTCCCCACTGAGTGTGGAGCCTGACTGGAGCTTGATCTCATGACCCTGAGATCATGACCTGAGCCGAAATCAGTCAAGAGTCTGACATTTAACTGACTGAACCACCAGGTCTCCCCACTGTTCGTCTTATGTGAGCTTCCTTGTACATGATGAGTCACTTTTCTCCTACTACTTTAAAAATTCTGTCTTTGAGTTTGGACAATTTGATTATAATGTGTTTCACTGTGATTTCTTGGGTTTATCCTATTTGGTGTCTGTTAGGCTTCTTGAATCTAAATGTCCATTTCCTGCTCCATATTTTCAGTTGTTATTTCTTTAAAGATTTTATTATTTATTTATTTATTTGACAGACAGAGATCACAAGTTGGCAGAGAGGCAGGCAGGGCTGGGTGGGGGGGGGAAGCAGGCTCCCTGCTGAGCAGAGAGCCCGATGCGGGGCTTGATCCCAGGACCCTGGGATCGTGACCTGAGCCGAAGGCAGAGGCTTAACCCAGTGAACCACCCAGGTGCCCCTCAACTGTTATTCCTTTAAATGAACATTCAGCCCCTTTCTCCCACTTCCAGAAGTCACTTAGACTTTCTTCATTCTTTTTTCTTTTGTCCCTGTTTTTGGATAATCTCAAATGACCTGTGTTCGAATTTGATGTTTCTTTCTTCTGCTTGGTTGTGTAATGTTACACTTCTCTTATGAAATTTTCAGTTATTATTGTACTCTTCAGTTCCAGAATACCTGTCTAGTTTTTTTAGATATATATTTTTCATCTCTTTGTTGGTATTCTAATTTTACTCATGTCTTATTTTCTTGACCTTGTAGAGCATCTTTATGATGGTTGTTTTGAATTGTCAGATAATTTATGTCTCCATTTTATTATGATAATTTTTTAGAAGACTTTATTTATTTGAGAGAGAGAGAGCATGCATATGAGCTCAAGTTGGGAGAGGGAGGGGGAAGAATTGACAGGGGTGAGTGCAGAGCCCAACATGGGGCTTGAGCTCACAACCCTGAGAGCATGACCTACACTGAAATCAAGAGTTGGATACTCAACCAACTGAGCCACCCAGGTGCCCTCATTAAGGATAATTTTTTTGAGATCTATTTTAGTTTTTTATTTGTTTGTCCCATGTGTTCCTGTTTCTCCAAATGTCTTACATTTTTGTGTTGGGATCTATACATAGGAGAAAGCATCCACCTCTCCCCGTTTTTGACCTGGCTTTATGCTGGAAAAGACCCTTGCAGATGAATTCAGCTAGAGATGCTGGGAGCCTCTGACACCTCTTTTGGGAGGATGTGACTTCCCTGTGCTCCTGTGTACAATTTCTCAACCTGAGAGCTTCCTGGGTCTTTCAGGAGCTCGTATCTCTTGCTCCCTCTGGTGCCTGTTTGTGGCACTGCCTGTTCTCTGATGTACAGCAGTAAGCAGCCCTGTTCTCTCTCGTACTCAGTGGCCACCAGGGATCCAGAGTTTGCCAGCTCCCCATCAGTGCCCCCATCCAATGAGACAGATAGCATCCCTTTGAGCATCCCTGTGAAAAGCTAGCACAGAAGCACATTCAGTTCTTTCTTCCTCCCAGGGATAGAAGCCTCAAGTTATGCACCTGCTCTGAGTCACACCCAAAATATACTGGCTATTAGATGCCACTCCTCTTATTTCTTTGGTCTTAGCAGCATTCAGGCAACTGTACTGTGCTTGTTCTGTCTGTGCTCTAAATGAGGTGCAACAGAAATCAGTGCTTAGGCAGCTTTCCAAAGAGCTGGAATGTTGGACGCACGCTCCACTCCTCTCTCTCCCTCTCCCTCTGTCCCAAAGGAAAAGTCAGAAGCCCGGGTGTTCTTGCCAGGCACTGAGCTGTGTAGCTTCGGAGAGGGGCTGACTTGGGAAAGTGAAATTTTTCTTCTTACCCATTTCACTGCAGCTGTTTTCAGCTTGTGGTCCCTTGAGGGACTGCAGCCTCTTAACTAGATTCTGGAAATCTCATAAAGGTTTTTTGGTCTGTGTATCATTCATTGTTAAAGCAGTGTTTCTGAAGTGGTAGAAGGAGGACTGAGACTTAGGAGTCTGCCATCTTGCTGACATCAGTCACCTCTTCTCCGTACTTCTTAAGACTGCTGGTTTAAAACACTTTAAGTGAAATGACTTCAGAAACCTGCCCACATATTTATTTTGATCCTACATGTTTGTCACTTTGTAACAAAAGACATTTTCAGGACATAACAAGTATAAATAATCACATCTTCCCTTGGTACAGCTACATTCTGTTCCTTGCTAATTTTTCTTTTTCTATACTTGCAAAATCTGGCTTTCTGGAACGGAGGAAAAGATGCATCTGGTAGTAGAGATACAGGTTGACTTTATATTGTAAGTTTCCTATTTCTAGAGTGCATAAGGATTTATTTTGAGACTAAAACACAAAAAGAAATGCTTGAACCTTCCACATATGAAGTTCGGCAAGCAAAATGTGTTAGTAACTATTTTATCTACTTTTAAAAAGTTATGTCTATTTTTAGAGGCTTTTAATAGTCAATAAACAGTAATCAAACCACTGCATAGACTCTTACTTTGAAGGTTTAGGTGTTATGGCAGACAGTAATAGTCACGTGTCTTATCATGGCAAGTATGACAAGTTTTCTGTGTGTCTAGAGCCAGAACATAAAAATGGGAATGCGCTGTCGTAGCTGTGAATAGCTACCATAGTGTCTACAGTCAGAATGCCTGAATTCCTGTCTTGGGTCTAGCACTCAGCCAGGTGAACACAGTCAGGTTACTTAGCCTCTTTTTAATCTTGTTTTTTCTCATGGATAAAATGGGTATGGTAATAAGAGCACCTACCTCATGGGTTATTAGGGGAATTCAATGAGATGTTTGATAGAGATAAAAAATTTTTAGATCAGTGCCTGGAATTTAGGAACTGCTGAATTATCATTGGGTATTATTAAGAGCAAGTTTGATGAGATTGCTCTTTTTAACCTTAGTGACTGTTAGATATATTTAAAAAAAAAATGGAGAAGAAGATGATTAATGATCTCTCTCTACCTCATTTCCAGAGTTGAAACCGTGGGGCAGCCAGACAGAAGAGACAGTATAGGAGTGTGTGCAGAAAAACAGAATGGATACGACTCTCTGCAGCGGGACCAAGCCGTGTGCATCAGTACAAATGGTAAGAGACGCACGACTACTGTTCTCTTCAAAGAATCTGAATTGCTGGAGTAAGATGTGAATCTGTCCCAGCCACCACATGTCTGTAGCAGGAGATGAGAAAGTTTAAGTCTTTATGACATACCTGTATGGCTACTATGTGCTAGGCATTACTCTCTTCCCTTTACAAAGAATAAATCATTTACACCTTTTAACAATTTGTCGAGGTGGGAAGTAATATTCTATCCATTTTATAGGTGATGAAAACCAAGCCACAGAGAGGTTGAGTGACTCACTTAAATTCCCATAGCTCAGAGGTGACTGAGTTGGGATTTGCACTAGGCAATCTTTGTCTGGATTCCGTGTTCATAGGTCATCTGAATTCAACAACAATTGGTGAACTGAAGAGAGAGTTTACTTAATTTGTTATATCTCCCAAGGGTTCTTTGGCCCCTTACTCTAAAGTCATCACACATTTTTTTTTTTTATTTTATTTTTATTTTATTTTTATTTTTTATCTTTTTTTTTTTTTTTAAAGATTTACTTATTTGACAGATAGAAATCACAAGTAGGCAGAGGCAGGCAGAGAGAGAGGAGGAAGCAGGTTCCCCGCTGAGCAGAGTCCGATGCAGGACTTCATCCCAGGACCCTGAGATCATGACCCGAGCCGAAGGCAGAGGCTTTAACCCACTGAGTCACCCAGATGCCCCTATTTTTTATTTTATATTTAAAAGATTTTATTTATTCATTTGCGAAAGAAAGAAGGAGAAGGAAAAGGGAAGAGGGAGAGAGAGAGAAGCAGACTCCCTGCTGAGCAGGAGCCCAACTTGGGGCTCCATCCCAGAACCTGATATGACCTGAGCTAAAAGCAGAGACTTAACCAATGAAGCCACCCGGGCGCCCCTACAGTAATCGCACTTTTGAAATCCCCTCTCCAGATGTGTTAATATCTTGTGGTGTGGGTCAAGCAGTAGGTAGAACAAGATTCTTGTTTATTTCATGTGCAACAATGTTGCTATTCCACAGGATATAATTTTGTAATGGAGTCAAGTTTCTTTTGATGCCATCCATGTGGGAAACTCCGTCTCCGTTCTAGAAGAGTAGAACCCTGGATCAGAATTCTAAAATATGATTAAAGCTTTAACTTTCTCTCCTGCCTTGGGGATGGGGGTTAATTAACATGTTGAAATGCATTCTCTTTGACCAGTTGGCATTCTAAAATGTTTTCTTGATCTGAGTTGGGAAATTACCTGTGTTATGGGTAATCTAGAATCCATTTCCATTCTTCATTATCGCTCAAATGTAAATGACTCTTTACTTTAACATTTTAGGTGCAGTTTTTGTAAATGGAAAAGAAATGACTAATCAGTTGCCAGCAGTTACTTCTGGGTCCACTGTCACATTTGACATTGAAGCTGTAACTCTAGGATCCACCAATAATAACGAAGGAGGAAACTTCAAGCTTCGAGTAACTATTAGCTCAAATAACAGAGAGGTGGTTTTTGACTGGTTACTTGAGCAATCTTGTGGTTCTCTTTATTTTGGTTGCTCGTTTTTCTATCCTGGATGGAAAGTGTTGGTATTCTAGATTTTTGGGTGATTGGTTTTGGTTTTGCAGGGTTTTAAATGTAGCTGTCATCAGCTGAGTTTAATTGTAATTGGTTAAAAAAAAATTGTTAGATTCATCTCTCATTGAAGCCATTGGAAATGGAAATTGTTGACTGGATTTATTTTGGAGTATTTTAGCAGTAAGAGATTTGACTATTGTGGACAAAATTGTAGTGCAGTCTTGTAGCGTAATGTTAATTGAAATATCAGCACCATGATAAAAATGAAATTGGCTTTTAAAGTATGAGGAGATACAGGAAGCCTAACACCCTTCCACTGTGTACTTCTTAAAAAGTTGATTATTAGAACAGAAAAACTTAATGTAACATTATCTTATTAAATTTCTATCTTTTTTAAGGACCCCAGACCATGTAACACTTTAGGATCAAACAGCAGGACTAGAGCAGCCAGAAGCTGGAGTTCTGTAACTTACAATCACTTGTGTGCTCTCCGCATGAGTGGTGAATATGTTCTTCATATTCGGGTATTTGTAAGCAGTATTGAATTTTATCTCACGTTCAGTAATCTTTAAAGTCCCAAAAGTGTGATAATTCTTGCGTTAAAAATTACAGAGCAAATGTCTACAATAGGCAGAGTATTTTCTTTTTTCTCTCAGTGCAGTTCGATTCATGCTAGACAAGAGGATTTTTACAGGGTAAAACTACTCATGAAAGTGGTATGTAATTACAGCAGTAGCCATTCACATGTATGTAACATGCACATGTGCATAGCCAGCCTCAGCGATGTGTATGTTCCTGCCCATAGGGTATGAGCTACAGTCCAGTTTAATGTCAGTTTTATAAACGGTCTTTTAGTGGACCAAACAGATATAAGATAAATACTTGACCTATTTTTTTGAAAGATTTAAAATTTGTTTAAGATATTTATTTGAA
This sequence comes from Mustela nigripes, assembly GCF_022355385.1. Taxonomy (NCBI): domain Eukaryota; kingdom Metazoa; phylum Chordata; class Mammalia; order Carnivora; family Mustelidae; genus Mustela; species Mustela nigripes. The sequence goes on from NC_081572.1 coordinate 39,986,668, forward strand.
GGACCTACTTAGTATGTAAAAATGATTATCTTAACTCGCTATAACCAGCCTACAGATTTTTTTTAATGTGAATTTTTTTTCCTTCATTTTTAACAGTACAAATGTCGAAAAGCAAGTTTGATATTTTTGTAAGATAATTTATTTGGGGATTCAGATTCCCTGTTAGACAATCATGACCTTTTCCCCTTGCTTTTTTATATATAAGTCAGCCGTCTTTCATTTGTCTAGTGATTGTTAAGATGTGCTAGAATGTAGATGCCTCATCCAGCTGTCTGAAACAAAATAAAAACAAAAACAAAAATAAAAAACAAAAAAATAAAAAACTAAAAGTTAAATGTGTGTGTTTTTTTCTTCTGTGAGGTTTGATGAATTCAGTTTTAATCTTTTAGGTAAAGGGAGAAAAGGATTTCTAGTGTCTCTTTGTTTGTTGTTTTTTTTTAAGATTTTATTTATTTGAGAGAGAGATCACAACAGGCAGAGAGGCAGGCAGAAGGAGAGGGAGAAGCAGGCTCCCTGCTGAGCAGAGAGTCCCGGGACCCTGGGATCATGACCTGAGCAGAAGGCAGATTGTTAACCCACTGAGCCATCCAGGTGCCCCTGTTTTTTGTTTGTTTGTTTGTTTATTTTTTAAAGATTTTTTTTCATTAGGGTGCTTGGGTGGCTCAGTCAGTTAAGCATCTGCCTTTGGCTCAGGTCATGATCTCAGGGTCCTGGGATCAAGCCTCATGTTGGGCTCCCTGATTGGCAGGAAGCCTGCTTCTCCCTCTCCCTCTGCCTCTCCTCCCCCTCTTTGTGCTCTCGCTCATGTGGTTTCTCTCTGTCCAGTAAAGACTTAGAGAGAGACAGCGAGAAAACACAAACTGGGGGAGGGGCAGAGGGAGAAGAACACTTCCCACTGAGTGCAGAACCTGACGGGGGCCTTGATCCCAGAACCCTGAGATCATGACCTTAAATCAGATGCATAACCAACTGAGCCACCCAGGTGCTCCTTTCTCCGGTCATTTTAATACGGGTTTCATTGTGGCTTGTGACAAGTTACTTATACTTTCTTATATTCTGTGTATCTGATACCGAACACAGTGCCCGACACATAACATGTGTACAGTAAATGTTAGGTTGAATGAATGCGGTTGGATTATTTTCTCCAGAACATCTTTATCTCGTTCCCTTCATTTGTCAAATATTTACTGAATGTCATTTTTTTCTTTTTTTTTTTTTAAAGATTTTAATTTTATTTTATTTATTTGTCAGGGATAGAGGGAGAGAGAGCGAGCGAGCACAGGCAGACAGACAGGCAGGCAGAGGCAGAGGAGAAGCAGGCTCCCTGCCGAGCAAGGAGCCCGATGTGGGACTCGATCCCAGGGCGCTGGGATTATGACCTGAGCCGAAGGCAGCTGCTTAACCAACTGTGCCACCCAGGCGTCCCAATGTCATTTTTTTCTTATCCTCCACAGGAGGATAAGATAAGTCATGTCTTAAGTTTATACGAATAGGATCTGCCTTTTTGTAGAAATGACTAAAACCTAACTTAATTCTAGATGAACGTGGATTATAATATTTTGACCTCTGAAAATAATTTAAATATTACTTTCTTTTTTTGAAGATTTTTATTTTTAAGCGATCTCTGCACACAACATGGGGCTTGAACCCACAACCCCCAAGATCAAGAGTCTCATGTTCCACTGACTGAGGCAGCCAGTTGCCCCTGCCCTTGAACTGTGAACTTAGAGTTTTGTTCAAAGCCAATTCATTTTCTTTAAACAGATAAAGGAACCCTGTATTGCAAATCCGTTGTGTGCTTGGAGGGGTGAGACAGTTTAGGTGATGATAATTATAACTATAAGAATTGACATTTATTGAGCTTCTACTCTGTGCCAGGCACAAATGCTAAATTTTCAGAATACATTTATTATATCATTTAATCCACATGAGCTCCTTACTATCTTGTTATTACTGTTGTTTCACCCTACAGACAATAAAACTTAGGTTCAAGAGATGTGAATTAATTTATCTAAGGTCAGGGCCAGTAACTAGTCTAGTCGGGATCCTAGCCCGGACCTGATGCACTCTGCGGCCGCCACTCATAACCGTTGTGCTCCCAGGAAGAGTGGACAGTAAGGGGAAAGGCTCAGGGGTAGATAAGAATCACCAACGGGATCCAAGGTAGCAGGTGATGGAATGGCACTAAGAAAGGAAAGGCTGACTGTCTCTGCCTAAAGATCTCAAGGAGCAAAGTCAATCTCAAAAGGTGAATGGAAATTTGTGAAGCCCAGCACTGGCATCTGAAGCAGAAGGGAGGAACTTACAGTTCTGGTGGAGGTGAGAACTGCGTGTGTCGTGGCGAGGGACGTGGTATGTGAGGTCTCAGTGAGGGGCTGAGCGGTGCCGAGAAGTAACATGGCATGTTTGTTTTGAAACTGACAAACTGGGGCGCCTGGGTGGCTCAGTGGGTTAAAGCCTCTGCCTTTGGCTCAGGTCATGATCTCAGGGTCTGGGATTGAGCCCCACATCAGGCTCTCTGCTCAGCGGGGAGCCTGCTTCTCCCTCTCTCTCTGCCTGCTACTCTGTGTACTTGTGATCTCTGTCAAATAAATAAATAAATCTTTTTTATTAATATAATTTTTTATTTTTTTAAATAAACATTTATTTTTTTGTCCCCAGGGGTACAGGTCTGTGAATCGCCAGGTTTACACACTTCACAGCACTCACCATAGCACATACCCTCCCCAATGTCCATAACCCCACCCCCTTCTACCCACCCCCTCCCCCCAGCAACCCTCAGTTTGTTTTGTGAGATTGAGTCACTTATGATTTGTCTCCCTCCCAATCCCATCTTGTTTCATTCTTCTCCTAACCCCTAATAAATAAATCTTTAAAAAAAAAAAAAAGACTTGCATATTCTACTATTAATGGGTAGAATGTTTTGATCTTGTGGAGTTCTATATCTTTGCTGGCTTTCTGTCTAGTTGCTCTGTCAGTTCTCGAGAGGGGAGTGTCAAAGTCACCAGTTGTAACTGCATTCATTCGTCTGTTTCTCCTTTTAATTCTTCTAGTTTTTGACTTCTATCTTTTGTAGCGCCTTTGTCTTAAGAATACACACTTAGGATTGCTGTATCTTTTTGGAGGATTGACTGTTTTATCATAATGTCCTTCTCTGTCTCTGGTATTTTTCTTCCTCCAAGGTCCACTTTATCTGATAATAATCTAACCTCTCCTTTCCTGTAATTAATGTCTGCATGATACGTATTTTCCATCCTATGCTTTCTACTTTTCTATGTTAATGTATTTGGAGTTAGTTTCTTGTAGATAGCATATAGCTGAGTCATGGGATTTTTTGTTTGTTTGTTTCGTTTTTAATTTATTCTGTCAATCTCCAAGTTTTGTTTGGTCTATTTAGACCATTTACTTTTAATTTTATTATTGATATGTTAGGGCTTGAGTTGGCCATTTTTATTTTTTGTTTTCTGTCCTCTCTGGGTTGTTTTTTTTTTTTTTTTTTAGATTTTATTTATTTGAGAGAGGCACACACACACAGAGAGAGGGGACACAAGGGGTGGGGCAGGGAGGGAAAAGCAGGTTCCCCGCTGAGCAGGAAGCCCAATGCAGATTCGGGCTCTATCCGGGACCCTGAGATCATGACCTGAGCTGAAGGCAGAGGCTTAACCCCTGAGTCACCCAGGCTCCCATGGCTTTTCTTTTTTCTGCCTTCTCATGGGTTGCTTCAACATATTTTGGAATTCCATTTTGATTTCTCTGTAGTGTTTTTGAGTGTCTCTTTGTGTAGCTTCTTCAGTAATTGTTCTAGGTATTAAAAATATGTATATATATACATTAATATATGTGTATTATGTATATATTACATATATGTATTGTGTATGTGTGTTTATACAGATCTATGTGGAGCTATATCTACATCTACATTAGTATGGTAATGGCTTTTTTAATAATCAGGAGAGTCCTGTTTGGATTTCTTTGGATTAGCGAAAACAGTACTAATGTAGGTCTTTGGTAAAGTGAAGTGGCGTAATGTGAACTTCCGGAAAGCAGAGGATATTGTTCACTTTACCCCGTTTGAGCTTATGAAAAGTGTTGTAGGAACACTCCACTTTCAGAAAGCAGGGGATATAAAACTTACCAGTAATTGGTGTTATCATTTCAGCATTTCAAGTGAAATAATCCTTACATCTCTTTATCTTTCTCCATTTACAGCAAAATTTTTTTTCTTAAATATTTTCTCTATATACATTTAGAACCTTACTAGACAATGTTTCCTTGACCATTAAAAAACAACTTTCAGAAAACTCAAGCAATGCCTATTGTATTTATCTATATTTCTGCTCACTGTGTTCTTTTTTCCTTCATGCTCTTCCGAGTTTCCTTCTGTTACTATTTCCTTTCTGTTTCAAGAACTTCCTTTAGCCGTTCTTTTATGATAAGCCTGCTGGTGAAAAATTCTCTTTGATTTCTTCTCTATTTCTTCTCTTGAGAATGTTTTGATTTTCCCTTTATTCCTGGAGGTTGTTTCACTGAACATAGGATTCAAGGTTGAAAATTCTTTTGTGTGTTTGTGTGTGTGCTGGTCGGGGGTTCTTAAACTCATGACCCTGGGATCCAGATCTGAGCTGATAATCAAGAGTCAGACACTTGGGCGCCTGGGTGGCTCGGTGGGTTAAGCCTCTGCCTTTGGCTCAGGTCATGATCTCAGGGTCCTGGGATTGAGCCCCACATTGGGCTCTCTGCTCAGTGGGGAGCCTGGTTCCCTCTTTCTCTGCCTGCCTCTCTGCCTATTTGTGATCTCTTCTCTATCAAATAAATAAAATCTTTAAAAAAAAAAAGTCAGACACTTGACTAACAGAACCCCCAGGTACTGGGGAACCCCCAACAATTCTTTCCTTTCACTACTTGGAAAGTATTACGTGACCTCCCGTGGCCTCTGATGAAAAATCTGCTGTCATTTTCATTGTTTTTCCTTGTAGATAAAGTGTCATTTTTCTGTAGTTGCTTTCAAAATATATGTATTTTTTTGTCTTTAGTTATTGGAAGTTTATTTTTTTTTTATTTTTATTTTTTTAAAGATTTTATTTATTTATTTGACAGAGAGAGATCACAAGTAGGCAGAGAGGCAGGAAGAGAGAGAGAGGAGGAAGCAGGCTCCCTACTGAGCAGAGAGCCTGACGCGGGACTCGATCCCAGGACCCTGAGATCATGACCTGAGCTGAAGGCAGCAGCTTAACCCACTGAGCCACCCAGGCGCCCAGTTATTGGAAGTTTAATTATGATGTGTCCTTGTATGGGTTTCTTTAGGGTTATCCTGTATGGGTTCTTCAGCTTCTTGGAATGTTAGGTTTATGTAATGTGCCACATTTGGAAAGTTTTTAGCCATTATTTCAAGTACTTTTTTCAACCCTGTCCTCTTTTTCCCGCTAGGACTCCAGTGACACAAATTTTACATCTTTTGTGTATTTCCACTGATTCCTGAGGTTTTGTTGGTTTGAAGTTGGTTTTTTTCTCTGTCGTTCAAATTAGGTAATTTCTGTTGTTCTACTTCCAGTCCCCTGAGTCCAGTCTCTGTCACGTCCCTCCTACTGTTGGGCCCATCCACTGAGCTTTTCATTATTTGTTTTGGTTATTGTATTCCTCAGTTCAAAAACATCCCTTTGGATGGTCTCCGTACCCTCTCTTTCTGTGCCAGACTCTTTATACTCTTTGCTGAGCCTGTTCATTTTTCATCTGTTTCAAGTGTGTTCGTAAGTGCTCGTTGAAACATTTTAATCATGGCTTTGGCAATGGGGAGTCTTACGTGTCTGTTCCACTGGGCCAAGGGATGTTCAGATAGCTAATTAAAACATCCTGGTGGTTCTGTGAGGGTGTTTCTGGAAAAGATTAGCATCTGAATTGATAGACTGAGGAGAGCAGGTGGCTCTCCCCAGTGTTTTGGGCCTCATCCAATCTGTTGATGGCTTAAATAGAACAAAAAGGCGGAGGAAGGTTGAATTTGCTCTTTGCCCATTGAGCTAGGACATCCTCAGGACTCCTGGTTCTGGGGCCTTCATATCTGGACTGGAATCTACACCTCTGGCTCTTGGGCCTTTGAACTCCATCACCTGCTCTCCTGGGCTCCTAGCGTGCAGACAGTAGATCTTGGCACTTCTCAGCTTCTATAATCGTTGATTGGTTCTGTTTTTCTGGAGAGCTCAAATACAGTGCTTTTAAATTGTCATAAAAAATCCTCAACAGGGGCGCCTGGGTGGCTCAGTGGGTTAAGCTGCTGCCTTCGGCTCAGGTCATGATCCCAGCGCCCTGGGATCGAGCCTCGCATCAGGCTCTCTGCTCAGCGGGGAGCCTGCTTCCTCCTCTCTCTCTGCCTGCCTCTCTGCCTACTTGTCTACTCTCTGCCTGTCAAATAAATAAATAAAATCTTTAAAAAATATATATATTATTATGAAGGCAGATTTGGGAGTCACTGCTCCAAAGTAACTAAAAGTCCCCACCATGATTGTTTTGCAAATCTAAATGTGTTCTGCTGGAGACTATCCTTTATTCTGAATTAATCTTTCCTGCTCTTTTTGTACTTTATAAAATGAAAGTGCCAGTAGATGTCAGGTTTGTTTTGTTTGCAAATCTCACCAGACAAAACAAAAAGAAATGTGAAAAAGATATATTACGGGTCCATGAAGAGCACAACTCCAAGGTCTACTCAACAGCCCACATTGCCTGATACATGGCCATCTGAAAAATACTTTTTTAAAAGTTAAAAAAAGTTGGGGCGCCAGGTGGCTCAGTGGGTGAAAGCTTCTGCCTTTGGCTCAGGTCATGATCCCAGGGTCCTGGGATGGAGCCCCGCACCAGGCTCTCTGCTCAGCAGGAAGTCTGCTTGCTCCTCTCTGCCTGCCTCTCTGCCTACTTGTGATCTCTGTCAAATAAATAAATAAAATCTTTTTTAAAAAAAAGTTAGGGGCGCCTGGGTGGCTCAGTGGGTTAAGGCCTCTGCCTTCAGCTCAGGTCATGATCTCAGGGCCCTGGGATCGAGCCTCGCATTGGGCTCTCTGCTCTGTGGGGAGCCTGCTTCCTCCTCTCTCTCTGCTTGCCTCTCTGCCTACTTGTGATCTCTGTCTGTCAAATAAATAAAATCTTTAAAAGTCAAAAAAAAGTTAAAAAAAATTTGGGGGGCACCTGGGTGGCTCAGGTGTTAAGTGTGTCTTTGGCTCAGGTCATGATCCCAGGATCCTTGGATCAATCCCTGCATTGGGCTCTGTGCTCGGTGGGAACCTGCTTCTCCCTCTCCCACTCCCCCTGCTTCCCCTCTCTCTCTGTCTCTGACAAATTTAAAAATTTTTTTTAAAAATAAAATTTTTTTTAGATCTTTGAGAGAGAGTGGGTGTGTGCGATTGGTGGCAGGGGTGGGGTAGCAGGAGGACAGGGACAAGCAGACTCCATGCTTAGCACGGAGCTCACCATGGGGCTCGATCTCCAATGATCATAACCTGAGCCAAAATCAAGTCAGACACTCCAATGACAGAGCCACCCAGTAAATACTTTCAAACGAGGGCGAGTCATTTTCTGTTTAAAAGACAACTCTATTGAGTAAAATAAGACTAATCTCTCATAAACGGTTTTAATCCCATTAAATTTAATATTGATTAAAGCAAAATTGACCTTTCTAGGCAGCTTCTACTTATTAATCTTACATTAATTACGTTACACAGAATTAGACTAGTCCATACAATCTCAGCAGACGTTTGCATCTTCTGAAAATAGCTGTGGAAGAAGAAACTTACTGGAGCGTGTGATTGTCTTTGGAGGTGAGAGCAGAGGATTGAAGTTGGCAAAACCATATGGTTGTAGGAGAGGGCATGGTGGTGTTAACCATGAACAGGTTACTGTGCCAGGTATCTTTTGGAAGGAGGCGTTTTTATCTCATTTTACGAATGAGGAAACCAACTCCACGCATTTAAGCAACTTTATGCATTTTGAAGCTGCAAAAGCTGCACAGTTGGCGTTCAAATCCAAGCCTATCCACTCAGCTCTCCTGCACCAAGGGTAGTGTCCACACTAGCCTTTATCCCCCAGGACGCTGCTTTGATATTAGATACTTTGGAAAGTGGTTTATCAAAAGATAGTTGAATGTGCCCCTCTCTGGAACTTAAGATTCACGAGGACAGGAACAACGTCTGTCTTATTCATCTTTGTATAATCATGCCTATCGGAGGCAAAGGCCATAGTAAGTGCTCAGTAAGTAATAATGAATAAGTCTCCATAAGCCTAATTACATGGTAACCCTAGTCCTACTATGAAGCCTCACAGAAGAACCAACCCCCCAGATAAGCGAAATAGGGATACTACAGACAGAGTCCACTCAAAAGAAAATCTTAGTTGGATTGTGAAGAAGAAAGGAGCTAAGCTTTATTGGATCCTTGCTATAGCTGGGTAGTTTAATAGGTGACTCATAGTTTAAGTCAGAAGATAAAGAGCTTTTCTTCTGTTGCCTTTGTAACTTCACCCTTTCTTTGCATTTATAAGCAATGAATCTACTAAAGAAATAGATCTTTATAGGGACAGAAGGAGGAAGCAAATGACTCTGGTTTTGACCCATGAGAATTCTGGTTTTGACCCTGGAGAATTCTTAGAACAGGTTCTGAGTCTTCTTCAATCTGTCGTTTCCAGTGCTGGTGACAAGTGTTGGCGTACATTTAATAGGTGAGTGAAGGAATGGCTGCTTGTGGCCATATGCTAGAAGGGCAGATAGAAGCTCTTTGGGTGCTGAAAAAGGATGGAGTAGCTTAGACACAAATGTGGTGGTGCACCTGTGTGTGGCCCTTGGTTGAACGAAGCTTTGCCATGTGGATAGGATGGTAATCAAAATGGGAAAATAGATAAAATACCCTAGTCCAGGAGGTATCAACCCTGCTCCCTAGAACCAGCTTTATAGAGTGATCCCATGTGACATTTTTTTTTTTAAGATTTTATTTGACAGAGATCATAAGTAGGCAGAGAGGCAGGCATCGGATGGAGCAGAGAGCCTGATGCAGGACTCGAGCCCAGGACCCTGAGATCATGACCTGAGCTGAAGGCAGAGGCTCAATGCATAGAGTACACACTGAGAACACCAGAGCGCATGCATGTACTTAAATTCTTACAACCCAAGTACCGTTAATGCTAAGATCTCTGCTTTAATATGGTACTTGGCATAATTAACAGAACCTCATATATTTCCACTTTTCTAGGAGTGACCTACTATTTATGTTACTTTAACAAAATACAAATTGAATTTTTAGAAACATTCACAATGAACTTCCTGTTTTACTTACTAGAAATTTACCATGTTCCAAGTTCTGTGCTAGACACTTAGCCCTTCTGCCTTTTTCCCAGTACAAACATCATCTTTCTTGAACTCCCTTTCTAAAATATTCTGGTTTCATTTTTAAATTTAAGAACTATAAAATTAAAAAAAAAAAAAAGGTAGTAAATTGCAATGTCTCAAAAATAGCAATGAAAAGCCTGCCTCTCCTCTGTTTTCTCCAGATTATCTTCCCTAAAAGCAGTGTATCCTTTAGACACATGCTATAACCAAAGCAAATATGGGCACATACTAATTTTTTCAGTTAAAAATTTGAAGCACACTAGGAACTGTTCTGTACCTTTTATCTTGGCATTTGTTCCACATTGGTTCACACACACAAAAATAAAACACTTCTTTATCCTTTTTTATTGCTGCATATATCCCATTTATATGGATCATATGATATACCCACCCTACTGATGACTTGTTAGAGTCTAGTCTGTTTTCAACAGTGGTGGCAATTTATCATTTTACATGTGTTCTAATTTACTTGTAGAACTACCTAAAGATGGAATTGTTAGAGCAAAGGCTGAAGGCACTGTTTTTTGTTTTTGTTTTAAATCTTTTTCAAAGATTTTTCTTTGAGAGTGAGAGCAAGAGAGTTCACAGAGGGAGAGAGAGGAGCAGTCTCCTTGCTGAGCAGGGAGCCTGATGTGGGGCTCAGTCCCAGGACCCAAGACCTGAGCCAAAGGCACTTAACTGACTGAGCCACCCAGGCATCCTACATTGTGATTTAATAGGAACTACCAGACTGCTCTCTCAACAGTGTGCCATTTTGCCACCAGAAGGGTCTTGAGTGCTTGTTAATAGGCCAAGTAGTGAAACCACTTCCTATTGACAGCAAGCCGAAACCATCTGTGTTCTTGCTCATTCCATCCTTTTTCTGATAACTTTTTTTTTTTTAAGATTTTTTATTTTATTTATTTGTCATAGAGAGAGAAGCGAGAGCAAGCACAGGCAGACAGAGTGGCAGGCAGAGGCAGAGGGAGAAGC
>NC_081572.1:39997100-39998635 GCF_022355385.1 Mustela nigripes
GATGTGGGACTCGATCCCAGGACGCTGGGATCATGACCTGAGCCGAAGGCAGCTGCTTAACCAACTGAGCCACCCAGGCGTCCCTCTGATAACTTTTTGGTTTCTGTATTCTGCAAACATGGAACCCTCCCATGCACTCTCCCCCAAATTCTTAACTTGGCCTGTCTTGGTATGACCCCATTTTCATACACTCTTCCTGTGTGAAGCCTCTCCACCTCATTTCCCATGCACTAGATACTTTAAACCGGTGTCCTTATCCCATCACTACCCTGAAATTGCCGTCATAACTCATTTTCTGTGCAGCAGGAAGACTGCTGCTTCCTTTCTGAAACCTTCCTGGCTTCGTCACTCCTCTGTCCTACAATTGCACTGACCAAGGACTTCAGGCATTTACTTCAGGACAAGTAGTGTTCTAGTAGTTGGAGAGTTCACCTGGCTTACTACTACAATAGCCTCCGAATGGTGGCTTCTTCCTCTGTAGAGCCTCTCCTCTCCCCAGTTCTTAGAGCCATGGCCCACAAAAAACACAGGTTGGTTTGTGTCCTATCTGTGCTGTAAATATCCAAATACCTCCTATTACCTGGAATCCAAACTCAGCACAGCTTGTAAAACCCTCCGTTCAGGTCACCAAGTATCTGAGCACCTAAAACCATTCAGCAGTACAAACGTCAGTGAGATGGACCTTGCAATGTAGTGAGAAAGCAACTGCTCAGAAGAAACCTCTAGAACAAGCACTGGAAGCACAGAGAGGCACTCAACTCAAAGAACACAGAGTAGCATGTGTACAGGTGACTGGTAAATAAAGCAAGAAGAACTCACCTGTCAGCTCCTCTGTAAAGCTTCCCCTAACTCTTCCAGAGTTAACATCAATGACTACTAACCTCACAGAATGTTGTAGATAACTTTATATCACTTTACTTTATAATTCTCATTTGTATCCCAGTCTATGAGCTTTCTGAAAGGCCAAGATAAATTATTTTTCATTAAAAAGAAAAAATTCACAACCAAAGATGGATAGCTGTTAACTATCAGGCTAACTAACACTGACATTACTCTGAACTTATAAAAATGTTTTTTGATAAATAACATGCCATTTGCAACGGATGTTACTAGAACTAAAAGTGGGATTTTTGCACTGGGTTCATTTTTTTCCCCCTTAATTTATTAACTCTGACTGTTGGGTGTACTTTTTCTGGATCCTTACTATCCTAGCCAAATGAAAATTTTAGTACACACATTAACAATGCATAATAATCAAAACCAAAACCAAAACAGAATACAGCTTTTATATTATTGAACTTTATGTACAAAATCATTTGATTTCAAATAAACATTTAATGTAAAAACAAACGTTCTTTTAAACTGAATTTTTTTTTACATCTACTGTACCATTCAAATGCTTTATCATCTTACATGATTTCTTCAAAATCTCTTACCAAGGGTACATATAGAAAAGCATTTTTTTTTTTATAAATAGAAACAAAGGGATTTTTTCAGCTTTTATTATAAGATGACATAAAAAGTTTACTCAACAG
>NC_081572.1:40001635-40026353 GCF_022355385.1 Mustela nigripes
CCTGAGCCGAAGGCAGCGGCTTAACCCACTGAGCCACCCAGGCGCCCCACAACCAGGATTTTAACACAAATCTTCTTGGCTCCAGGTCTTCTGACTTCCCTTTCACCATTCTCATGTGTGGCTCATTTTAGTTTTCAAAATATTAAGAGCTACAGGTACTTTTTAATTAACGAAATTAGAGTGATAGATACTTAGGGTAGAGATAATTAATATTTCCTTATTCTCAGCATTTTGGCATTCTTGTTACAGTATCATCCGAAAGGTGCTAGGATAGATGTTTCTATCAACGAGTGTTATGATGGCTCCTATGCCGGAAATCCTCAGGATATTCATCGCCAGCCTGGATTTGCTTTTAGTCGCAATGGACCAGTAAAGAGAACACCTATCACACATATTCTTGTGTGTAGGTAGGTAAAAACATCATACAACAAAACTTATTCTCTGACTTCTACTGGTGATGGAGACAAAGGAGAGCCCGACAGGGCTACTGTTTAGGGTGGGAATCATTATTTCAGATTATTAGCTAAGTGTCTGGGTGGTATACTGTTTTATAACTCTCTCCAGCCCCTGTAGCGATTTTCTCACTTCCTCCTTAGAACTTTTTCCTGTGTCTTAAATGTTAATGTCACTACTGCTACAGTGCTTAGAGGGATTAAAGAATTCTCCCAGTGGAAGTTACTATGTGCATGCATAGGAAGGAACCTGTACCAGAGGAATGTACTCTATTTGAGAGGTGTGAAATAGAAAGAATCCTATCCCTGTCACTTAGTGTTACATCAACATTTCTTTTCATCAGACCAAAACGAACAAAAGCAAGTATGTCTGAATTTCTTGAATCTGAAGACGGAGAAGTGGAACAGCAGCGAACGTATAGTAGTGGACACAATCGTCTCTATTTCCATAGTGATACTTGTTTACCTCTCCGTCCACAAGAAATGGAAGTAGATAGTGAAGATGAAAAAGATCCTGAATGGCTAAGAGAAAAAACCATTACAGTGAGTATTACTATTATCACCACTGACCGTGATTTGAGAATCTTAATGATGAAGTAATTCATGTTTAAAAACTATTAGTTGTTTAATATGAATTAAACTCTTAACTTAGTGTGAAGGACTCCTTTCTAAATGAAGGAATTTAGGAATCCACAATTTTTGTAATTGTGTCATTTGAATAGTTAGCAACTGAAGGACATACAGCTTTTCTTCTTGTGATTTTGTATCGTGTTTTGATTTTTTTGAAGTAGGTAACTTATTTATAACTCAGGGTTTCCCTTTTAAAATTACTACTTGAATAAAAGTTTTAACAAATGTTGCCACTTTGCTGTATAAATAAGATGATGATATTAGTTACAAAAATTGTTTTTGATTGTCTCATAATTTTTTTTAGAAATACCAATTTTGTTTTTTCTGTATTTAATAGGTATTTTTTCCTTCTTTTTTTTTTTCCTTCTTTTTAGCAAATTGAGGAATTTTCTGATGTTAATGAAGGAGAGAAAGAAGTGATGAAACTGTGGAATCTCCATGTCATGAAACATGGGTAGGGTATTTCTAAATTTAAATATTCCATTTCCTTTATGTTCCTCTTGCTGCTTCCATTCTGTAAATCTATGTTTGAGACTTATTTAAAATTCTACTGGCTTGGGGACGCCAGGGTGGCTCAATTGGTTATGTATCCACCTCTTGATTTCTGCTAAGGTCATCATCTCAGGGTCGGGCAGTTGGTCCTGTATTGGACTTTGCCCTCAGTTTGAAGCCTGCTTTAGAGTCTCCGTTTCCCTCCCCTCTCCTCACACAAAAAAATAGTAAGAAAATTCCATTAGCTTACATACAGTGTGCCCTAAATCTTATCCTAATTCAAAGTATTATAACTGCAGAAAGAAAAATGGTTTTATGTTTAAGAAAGGCGTTAGCTCTAATAGCAGTTCTCATTTTTAATATGTCACCCCCCCTTTTTTTTTATAAGAATGTCCAATAGACATTTTTTTTTAAGATTTTATTTATTCACTTGACAGAGAGAGAGATCACAAGTAGGCAGAGACGCAGGCAGAGAGTGGGAAGCAGGCTCATCGCTGAGCAGAGAGCCCAATGCGGGGCTCGATCCCAGGACCCTGAGATCATGACCTGAGCCGAAGGCAGAGGCTTAACCTACTGAGCCACCCAGGTGCCCCAATATGTCCCCTTTTTTTAATGACCCAATTTTCATTTATTTTATTGCTAAGGATTAAAAAAAACATTAGGTCCCTTGGTACATACCTGGAAATGCTGAAGATTGGTTATCACACTATTAGTACAGTTTTTTTTAATTGCTTAATTCTGGAGAATAAAATATAAATAGCTTTTCTGATTTCTTACTACCATTGCATAGAGGTCAGGATAGAACAGTACTTATTTCTTGTGCCATTGTGGCTAAAAGTATCTTCCAAAGTGTTATTTTTCCTGCAGATTTGCCTCCTTCCCAGTGTGTGAACTATTTGCCTTTCAATACATTTATGTTTCTTCTGTACCTTCATTATTATTATTAGATCCTCATTTAAGGTTTTCTTCTATAGTGTGAACAGCCAAAATGTTTTTATTTATAATGAAGTAAATGGTAAGGAGCACTTCTGTTTCTTTACTCTTAAGGAGTAAAGAGGAACTGGTGCATAAATTCCAGCCCAGATGTCTGGGGTGCATGGGCCATAGCCTTTTTTTGTACACTGCCTTAAGCTAAGAATAGTCTTCGCATCTTTAGTGGGTTGGAGAAAAAAAAGAGGAAGACAACAGATCGCATATAGCTTGTAAAACCTAAAATGTTTTCTTATCTAGCCTTTTAGAGAAAATGTTTGTTTGGTCCCTGGTGTAGTCATTAAAACTCAGTCATGAGTAATTTCTGTATTTTGAAACTTAGGTTAAGTCTGTTTTTTTCTTTTGTCCTGATAGATCAGTTTCAAGATGGAATTTTAGTCCTACTATTACTTTATTGGGTTCCATTTTCATTCCTTGATCTAACTCTGGTAGCATAACAACTGTTGGGGGGTTCGTGCTATACTAGCATTGTAAAGTAGCTAGTATCATTGGGTATTTTTACCTGTTGGGTAAACTTTGGATTTTAAAATATCTGCAGGCAGGCCTTACAGACTTTGTTAGACACTGAGTTTCAGTGGATAACTGAGCAGCCTTTCTCCTATTTGGTTTGATTTTATTATTTTCAAATTTTATTCATTGTGGGTGCCCCTTCCTTGCTTTCTATCAACACAGCCAGACTGTTCACCACATTCAATGTGGCTATTTTTCTCTTGTTTTATTGAAAAATAATTGGTATACATCACTGTAAGTTTAAGACATACTGTATGATGGTTTGATTTATATTTATTGTGAAGTGATTACAATAGATTGAGCTAACATCCCTCTTATATAGATACAATAAAAAGAAAAAAAAGAAGGAAAAAATCATTTTCTCCTTTTGTTGAGAATTCGTAGTATTTATTCTTTTAACAACTTTCCTGTAAATATTGTACAACAGTGTTGTCATCATGTTGTACATTATATGCCTAGTACTTGAGCCTTTGCGTATTTGAACACCTCCCTTAATCTCTCCTCCTCCCACTTCCTGCCTTTGGTACCGACAAGTTTGATCTCTTTTTCTATGAGTTTTGTTACTGTTTTCAGATTTAATTTGGTTTTTTTTTAGTAATCTCTATACCCATCATGGCGCTCAAACTCATGACCCAGAGATCAAGAGTTACATACTCTACCAACCAAACCAGCCAGGCACCTCTGTTTTTTTTAGATTCCACATATAAGTGAGATCATACGTTGTTTGCCCTTCTGTCTGGCTTAGCGTAATGCTTTCACAGTCCATCCATGTTGTTACAAATGTGGCATCTTCATTTCTTTAAAGGTTTTTCATGAAGTGAAAAATGTAGAGAAATAACTGCTTCTGAACTAGGAAAGTATGTCAAGGTCAAGAGAGAAACTAAAGGGGATAGTTGGTGTGTATGTAGAGAGTTTAAGGAAAGTGGTGGCAAGAGAAAAATCCTCTGTACTTTTAATACTGTCGTATATGCTGTTTCATTAGGACAAACAAATGACATCTTTTGAATTTCTAAGTTAAATTAAATCGCTTTAAATTTTTTAAAATGGTAAGTCCATTCAGGTCATTGAATCTCAGATTCACTGTAGTTTTACTAATTGTTAAATCATCACTTACTGGTCTATCCGTTACCATGTTGCATTTGACAAAAATGCTTTATATCACTGTTGATGTTTGTGTTATTTTTATTGAATAGGTTTATTGCTGACAATCAAATGAATCATGCCTGTATGCTGTTTGTAGAAAACTATGGACAGAAAATAATTAAGAAGAATTTATGTCGAAACTTCATGCTTCATCTAGTCAGCATGCATGACTTTAATCTTATTAGCATAATGTCAATAGATAAAGCTGTTACCAAGCTCCGTGAAATGCAGCAAAAATTAGAAAAAGGAGAATCTGCTCCCCCTGCAAATGAAGAAATCACTGAAGAACAAAATGGGACAGCAAATGGATTTAGTGAAATTAACTCAAAAGAGAAAGCTTTGGAAGCAGATGGTGTCTCAGGGGTTTCAAAACAGAGCAAAAAACAAAAACTCTGAAAAGAAAAAACCTAACCCCGTGTTATGGACAAACACTGAAATTGCATTCTAGGGAATTCAGCCTCTAGGAAGAGTTTTGTTTTCGTTTGTAATCATAGGTTTCAAACAGGCACTGTTAGATGAAGTAAATGATTTCAACAAGGGTATTTGTGTCAGGGCTCGACTTCACTTTGTCATGCAGCATTACATGGATGTCCATTTCATTGATGTCATTACAACACTCTAGTTGGAGCATGAAAAGCAATAGTTGAAAGAAAGTATTTTTAACTTCAGCAATTGTCTTATGAAATATATTGAATTGATAATCTAGAAATTATTTCATATATTTAAATTATAATGGTTTTAGCATTTGTGACTGGCCATTTTTCTACTTCGTAATTGTGAAGACTTTTTTGGGGAGGGAAAATTAGAGTGTGATTCCTTTTTAGAAATTGAAGATTTTTGGAAATTATGTTGCATTATTATTGCAATCAAACCTTGATCCTTGATTTTGAAATCATTTATCAATTTGGAATGAGAAATTACAACATAAGATCCTTCTTTCTAGAAGTTTTACAATTTTAAAATAGCACTTCTTCATCTTATGCCTGTTTGAGAAAATATCAATTTTTCACATTGTTGACCGTGAAAGGTCATGTTGGCTTCAAAGGTTACTGACCATTTTGTTTTTATGTGGATACTTTTACTGCATTGCTCACCCAGTATGTTTTTTTAAACTTGAAAAAATATTGCTGTTTTGGGTTTGTTTTTTGTTTTTGTTTTTGTTTTTTAACTTTTCAGTATGGTAATCACATTGAAAAATTCAGCTGTCTACATCTTTTCATTATAAACCAAGGGAAGAATGAGTTTGGGATTTTTAAGATGCCACTTTTGAGGAAGGAAATGTTCTATAAAAATGAATCAGAAAATCTATAACTTTTTTTCTTTGCAAGGGATGTCTTTGTAATGTATTTCATGATTAGAATATCCAATACAGATAAGCTGACTTGAATTGTTGTGAGCAGTTTTGCCCTGTGATATATGTGTTTTTATGCACATATTTGCAGTTGGATTTTCTCCAACAGAAAGTGGTTTCACTACTGGCACATTAACAAGCACCAATAGATTTTTATTCCAACTCCAAGCACTGTGGTTGAGTAACATCACCTCAATTTTTTATTATCCTTAAAGATAATTGCATTTTCATATTCTTTATTTATAAAGGATCAATGCTGCTGTAAATACAGGTATTTTTAATTTTTTAATTTCATTCCACCACCATCAGATGCAGTTCCCTATTTTGTTTAATGAAGGGATATATAAGCTTTCTAATGGTGTCTTCAGAAATTTATAAAATGTAAATACTGATTTGATTGGTCTTTTAAGATGTGTTTAACTGTGAGGCTATTTAACTAATAGTGTGGGTGTGATTTGTCATCCAGTATTAAGTTCTTAGTCATTGATTTTTGTGTTAAGAAAAATAGGAAAGAGGGAAACTGCAGCTTTCATTACAGACTCCTTGATTGGTAAGCTCTCTCAGTGATGAGTTACAGTAAACTCTGATCATGCCTCTGGATAGTGAATCTCGAGCATTTCTCTCGGGCTTTAATTTGCTAAAGCTGTGCACATATGTAAAAAAAAAAATAGATTATTTTAGGGGAGATGTAGGTGTAGAATTATTGCTTATGTCATTTCTTAAGCAGTTATGCTCTTAATGCTTAAAAGAAGGCTAGCATTGTTTGCACAAAAAGTTGGTGAGTCCCTCCCCCAAATAGTAATGAAATTACTTCTGTTGAGTAAACTTTTTATGTCATCTTATAATAAAAGCTGAAAAAATCCCTTTGTTTCTATTTATAAAAAAAAAAATGCTTTTCTATATGTACCCTTGGTAAGAGATTTTGAAGAAATCATGTAAGATGATAAAGCATTTGAATGGTACAGTAGATGTAAAAAAAAATTCAGTTTAAAAGAACGTTTGTTTTTACATTAAATGTTTATTTGAAATCAAATGATTTTGTACATAAAGTTCAATAATATAAAAGCTGTATTCTGTTTTGGTTTTGGTTTTGATTATTATGCATTGTTAATGTGTGTACTAAAATTTTCATTTGGCTAGGATAGTAAGGATCCAGAAAAAGTACACCCAACAGTCAGAGTTAATAAATTAAGGGGGAAAAAAATGAACCCAGTGCAAAAATCCCACTTTTAGTTCTAGTAACATCCGTTGCAAATGGCATGTTATTTATCAAAAAACATTTTTATAAGTTCAGAGTAATGTCAGTGTTAGTTAGCCTGATAGTTAACAGCTATCCATCTTTGGTTGTGAATTTTTTCTTTTTAATGAAAAATAATTTATCTTGGCCTTTCAGAAAGCTCATAGACTGGGATACAAATGAGAATTATAAAGTAAAGTGATATAAAGTTATCTACAACATTCTGTGAGGTTAGTAGTCATTGATGTTAACTCTGGAAGAGTTAGGGGAAGCTTTACAGAGGAGCTGACAGGTGAGTTCTTCTTGCTTTATTTACCAGTCACCTGTACACATGCTACTCTGTGTTCTTTGAGTTGAGTGCCTCTCTGTGCTTCCAGTGCTTGTTCTAGAGGTTTCTTCTGAGCAGTTGCTTTCTCACTACATTGCAAGGTCCATCTCACTGACGTTTGTACTGCTGAATGGTTTTAGGTGCTCAGATACTTGGTGACCTGAACGGAGGGTTTTACAAGCTGTGCTGAGTTTGGATTCCAGGTAATAGGAGGTATTTGGATATTTACAGCACAGATAGGACACAAACCAACCTGTGTTTTTTGTGGGCCATGGCTCTAAGAACTGGGGAGAGGAGAGGCTCTACAGAGGAAGAAGCCACCATTCGGAGGCTATTGTAGTAGTAAGCCAGGTGAACTCTCCAACTACTAGAACACTACTTGTCCTGAAGTAAATGCCTGAAGTCCTTGGTCAGTGCAATTGTAGGACAGAGGAGTGACGAAGCCAGGAAGGTTTCAGAAAGGAAGCAGCAGTCTTCCTGCTGCACAGAAAATGAGTTATGACGGCAATTTCAGGGTAGTGATGGGATAAGGACACCGGTTTAAAGTATCTAGTGCATGGGAAATGAGGTGGAGAGGCTTCACACAGGAAGAGTGTATGAAAATGGGGTCATACCAAGACAGGCCAAGTTAAGAATTTGGGGGAGAGTGCATGGGAGGGTTCCATGTTTGCAGAATACAGAAACCAAAAAGTTATCAGAGGGACGCCTGGGTGGCTCAGTTGGTTAAGCAGCTGCCTTCGGCTCAGGTCATGATCCCAGCGTCCTGGGATCGAGTCCCACATCGGGCTCCTTGCTTGGCAGGGAGCCTGCTTCTCCCTCTGCCTCTGCCTGCCACTCTGTCTGCCTGTGCTTGCTCTCGCTTCTCTCTCTATGACAAATAAATAAAATAAAAAATCTTAAAAAAAAAAAAGTTATCAGAAAAAGGATGGAATGAGCAAGAACACAGATGGTTTCGGCTTGCTGTCAATAGGAAGTGGTTTCACTACTTGGCCTATTAACAAGCACTCAAGACCCTTCTGGTGGCAAAATGGCACACTGTTGAGAGAGCAGTCTGGTAGTTCCTATTAAATCACAATGTAGGATGCCTGGGTGGCTCAGTCAGTTAAGTGCCTTTGGCTCAGGTCTTGGGTCCTGGGACTGAGCCCCACATCAGGCTCCCTGCTCAGCAAGGAGACTGCTCCTCTCTCTCCCTCTGTGAACTCTCTTGCTCTCACTCTCAAAGAAAAATCTTTGAAAAAGATTTAAAACAAAAACAAAAAACAGTGCCTTCAGCCTTTGCTCTAACAATTCCATCTTTAGGTAGTTCTACAAGTAAATTAGAACACATGTAAAATGATAAATTGCCACCACTGTTGAAAACAGACTAGACTCTAACAAGTCATCAGTAGGGTGGGTATATCATATGATCCATATAAATGGGATATATGCAGCAATAAAAAAGGATAAAGAAGTGTTTTATTTTTGTGTGTGTGAACCAATGTGGAACAAATGCCAAGATAAAAGGTACAGAACAGTTCCTAGTGTGCTTCAAATTTTTAACTGAAAAAATTAGTATGTGCCCATATTTGCTTTGGTTATAGCATGTGTCTAAAGGATACACTGCTTTTAGGGAAGATAATCTGGAGAAAACAGAGGAGAGGCAGGCTTTTCATTGCTATTTTTGAGACATTGCAATTTACTACCTTTTTTTTTTTTTTAATTTTATAGTTCTTAAATTTAAAAATGAAACCAGAATATTTTAGAAAGGGAGTTCAAGAAAGATGATGTTTGTACTGGGAAAAAGGCAGAAGGGCTAAGTGTCTAGCACAGAACTTGGAACATGGTAAATTTCTAGTAAGTAAAACAGGAAGTTCATTGTGAATGTTTCTAAAAATTCAATTTGTATTTTGTTAAAGTAACATAAATAGTAGGTCACTCCTAGAAAAGTGGAAATATATGAGGTTCTGTTAATTATGCCAAGTACCATATTAAAGCAGAGATCTTAGCATTAACGGTACTTGGGTTGTAAGAATTTAAGTACATGCATGCGCTCTGGTGTTCTCAGTGTGTACTCTATGCATTGAGCCTCTGCCTTCAGCTCAGGTCATGATCTCAGGGTCCTGGGCTCGAGTCCTGCATCAGGCTCTCTGCTCCATCCGATGCCTGCCTCTCTGCCTACTTATGATCTCTGTCAAATAAAATCTTAAAAAAAAAAATGTCACATGGGATCACTCTATAAAGCTGGTTCTAGGGAGCAGGGTTGATACCTCCTGGACTAGGGTATTTTATCTATTTTCCCATTTTGATTACCATCCTATCCACATGGCAAAGCTTCGTTCAACCAAGGGCCACACACAGGTGCACCACCACATTTGTGTCTAAGCTACTCCATCCTTTTTCAGCACCCAAAGAGCTTCTATCTGCCCTTCTAGCATATGGCCACAAGCAGCCATTCCTTCACTCACCTATTAAATGTACGCCAACACTTGTCACCAGCACTGGAAACGACAGATTGAAGAAGACTCAGAACCTGTTCTAAGAATTCTCCAGGGTCAAAACCAGAATTCTCATGGGTCAAAACCAGAGTCATTTGCTTCCTCCTTCTGTCCCTATAAAGATCTATTTCTTTAGTAGATTCATTGCTTATAAATGCAAAGAAAGGGTGAAGTTACAAAGGCAACAGAAGAAAAGCTCTTTATCTTCTGACTTAAACTATGAGTCACCTATTAAACTACCCAGCTATAGCAAGGATCCAATAAAGCTTAGCTCCTTTCTTCTTCACAATCCAACTAAGATTTTCTTTTGAGTGGACTCTGTCTGTAGTATCCCTATTTCGCTTATCTGGGGGGTTGGTTCTTCTGTGAGGCTTCATAGTAGGACTAGGGTTACCATGTAATTAGGCTTATGGAGACTTATTCATTATTACTTACTGAGCACTTACTATGGCCTTTGCCTCCGATAGGCATGATTATACAAAGATGAATAAGACAGACGTTGTTCCTGTCCTCGTGAATCTTAAGTTCCAGAGAGGGGCACATTCAACTATCTTTTGATAAACCACTTTCCAAAGTATCTAATATCAAAGCAGCGTCCTGGGGGATAAAGGCTAGTGTGGACACTACCCTTGGTGCAGGAGAGCTGAGTGGATAGGCTTGGATTTGAACGCCAACTGTGCAGCTTTTGCAGCTTCAAAATGCATAAAGTTGCTTAAATGCGTGGAGTTGGTTTCCTCATTCGTAAAATGAGATAAAAACGCCTCCTTCCAAAAGATACCTGGCACAGTAACCTGTTCATGGTTAACACCACCATGCCCTCTCCTACAACCATATGGTTTTGCCAACTTCAATCCTCTGCTCTCACCTCCAAAGACAATCACACGCTCCAGTAAGTTTCTTCTTCCACAGCTATTTTCAGAAGATGCAAACGTCTGCTGAGATTGTATGGACTAGTCTAATTCTGTGTAACGTAATTAATGTAAGATTAATAAGTAGAAGCTGCCTAGAAAGGTCAATTTTGCTTTAATCAATATTAAATTTAATGGGATTAAAACCGTTTATGAGAGATTAGTCTTATTTTACTCAATAGAGTTGTCTTTTAAACAGAAAATGACTCGCCCTCGTTTGAAAGTATTTACTGGGTGGCTCTGTCATTGGAGTGTCTGACTTGATTTTGGCTCAGGTTATGATCATTGGAGATCGAGCCCCATGGTGAGCTCCGTGCTAAGCATGGAGTCTGCTTGTCCCTGTCCTCCTGCTACCCCACCCCTGCCACCAATCGCACACACCCACTCTCTCTCAAAGATCTAAAAAAAATTTTATTTTTAAAAAAAATTTTTAAATTTGTCAGAGACAGAGAGAGAGGGGAAGCAGGGGGAGTGGGAGAGGGAGAAGCAGGTTCCCACCGAGCACAGAGCCCAATGCAGGGATTGATCCAAGGATCCTGGGATCATGACCTGAGCCAAAGACACACTTAACACCTGAGCCACCCAGGTGCCCCCCAAATTTTTTTTAACTTTTTTTTGACTTTTAAAGATTTTATTTATTTGACAGACAGAGATCACAAGTAGGCAGAGAGGCAAGCAGAGAGAGAGGAGGAAGCAGGCTCCCCACAGAGCAGAGAGCCCAATGCGAGGCTCGATCCCAGGGCCCTGAGATCATGACCTGAGCTGAAGGCAGAGGCCTTAACCCACTGAGCCACCCAGGCGCCCCTAACTTTTTTTTAAAAAAGATTTTATTTATTTATTTGACAGAGATCACAAGTAGGCAGAGAGGCAGGCAGAGAGGAGCAAGCAGACTTCCTGCTGAGCAGAGAGCCTGGTGCGGGGCTCCATCCCAGGACCCTGGGATCATGACCTGAGCCAAAGGCAGAAGCTTTCACCCACTGAGCCACCTGGCGCCCCAACTTTTTTTAACTTTTAAAAAAGTATTTTTCAGATGGCCATGTATCAGGCAATGTGGGCTGTTGAGTAGACCTTGGAGTTGTGCTCTTCATGGACCCGTAATATATCTTTTTCACATTTCTTTTTGTTTTGTCTGGTGAGATTTGCAAACAAAACAAACCTGACATCTACTGGCACTTTCATTTTATAAAGTACAAAAAGAGCAGGAAAGATTAATTCAGAATAAAGGATAGTCTCCAGCAGAACACATTTAGATTTGCAAAACAATCATGGTGGGGACTTTTAGTTACTTTGGAGCAGTGACTCCCAAATCTGCCTTCATAATAATATATATATTTTTTAAAGATTTTATTTATTTATTTGACAGGCAGAGAGTAGACAAGTAGGCAGAGAGGCAGGCAGAGAGAGAGGAGGAAGCAGGCTCCCCGCTGAGCAGAGAGCCTGATGCGAGGCTCGATCCCAGGGCGCTGGGATCATGACCTGAGCCGAAGGCAGCAGCTTAACCCACTGAGCCACCCAGGCGCCCCTGTTGAGGATTTTTTATGACAATTTAAAAGCACTGTATTTGAGCTCTCCAGAAAAACAGAACCAATCAACGATTATAGAAGCTGAGAAGTGCCAAGATCTACTGTCTGCACGCTAGGAGCCCAGGAGAGCAGGTGATGGAGTTCAAAGGCCCAAGAGCCAGAGGTGTAGATTCCAGTCCAGATATGAAGGCCCCAGAACCAGGAGTCCTGAGGATGTCCTAGCTCAATGGGCAAAGAGCAAATTCAACCTTCCTCCGCCTTTTTGTTCTATTTAAGCCATCAACAGATTGGATGAGGCCCAAAACACTGGGGAGAGCCACCTGCTCTCCTCAGTCTATCAATTCAGATGCTAATCTTTTCCAGAAACACCCTCACAGAACCACCAGGATGTTTTAATTAGCTATCTGAACATCCCTTGGCCCAGTGGAACAGACACGTAAGACTCCCCATTGCCAAAGCCATGATTAAAATGTTTCAACGAGCACTTACGAACACACTTGAAACAGATGAAAAATGAACAGGCTCAGCAAAGAGTATAAAGAGTCTGGCACAGAAAGAGAGGGTACGGAGACCATCCAAAGGGATGTTTTTGAACTGAGGAATACAATAACCAAAACAAATAATGAAAAGCTCAGTGGATGGGCCCAACAGTAGGAGGGACGTGACAGAGACTGGACTCAGGGGACTGGAAGTAGAACAACAGAAATTACCTAATTTGAACGACAGAGAAAAAAACCAACTTCAAACCAACAAAACCTCAGGAATCAGTGGAAATACACAAAAGATGTAAAATTTGTGTCACTGGAGTCCTAGCGGGAAAAAGAGGACAGGGTTGAAAAAAGTACTTGAAATAATGGCTAAAAACTTTCCAAATGTGGCACATTACATAAACCTAACATTCCAAGAAGCTGAAGAACCCATACAGGATAACCCTAAAGAAACCCATACAAGGACACATCATAATTAAACTTCCAATAACTGGGCGCCTGGGTGGCTCAGTGGGTTAAGCTGCTGCCTTCAGCTCAGGTCATGATCTCAGGGTCCTGGGATCGAGTCCCGCGTCAGGCTCTCTGCTCAGTAGGGAGCCTGCTTCCTCCTCTCTCTCTCTTCCTGCCTCTCTGCCTACTTGTGATCTCTCTCTGTCAAATAAATAAATAAAATCTTTAAAAAAATAAAAATAAAAAAAAAATAAACTTCCAATAACTAAAGACAAAAAAATACATATATTTTGAAAGCAACTACAGAAAAATGACACTTTATCTACAAGGAAAAACAATGAAAATGACAGCAGATTTTTCATCAGAGGCCACGGGAGGTCACGTAATACTTTCCAAGTAGTGAAAGGAAAGAATTGTTGGGGGTTCCCCAGTACCTGGGGGTTCTGTTAGTCAAGTGTCTGACTTTTTTTTTTTTAAAGATTTTATTTATTTGATAGAGAAGAGATCACAAATAGGCAGAGAGGCAGGCAGAGAAAGAGGGAACCAGGCTCCCCACTGAGCAGAGAGCCCAATGTGGGGCTCAATCCCAGGACCCTGAGATCATGACCTGAGCCAAAGGCAGAGGCTTAACCCACCGAGCCACCCAGGCGCCCAAGTGTCTGACTCTTGATTATCAGCTCAGATCTGGATCCCAGGGTCATGAGTTTAAGAACCCCCGACCAGCACACACACAAACACACAAAAGAATTTTCAACCTTGAATCCTATGTTCAGTGAAACAACCTCCAGGAATAAAGGGAAAATCAAAACATTCTCAAGAGAAGAAATAGAGAAGAAATCAAAGAGAATTTTTCACCAGCAGGCTTATCATAAAAGAACGGCTAAAGGAAGTTCTTGAAACAGAAAGGAAATAGTAACAGAAGGAAACTCGGAAGAGCATGAAGGAAAAAAGAACACAGTGAGCAGAAATATAGATAAATACAATAGGCATTGCTTGAGTTTTCTGAAAGTTGTTTTTTAATGGTCAAGGAAACATTGTCTAGTAAGGTTCTAAATGTATATAGAGAAAATATTTAAGAAAAAAAATTTTGCTGTAAATGGAGAAAGATAAAGAGATGTAAGGATTATTTCACTTGAAATGCTGAAATGATAACACCAATTACTGGTAAGTTTTATATCCCCTGCTTTCTGAAAGTGGAGTGTTCCTACAACACTTTTCATAAGCTCAAACGGGGTAAAGTGAACAATATCCTCTGCTTTCCGGAAGTTCACATTACGCCACTTCACTTTACCAAAGACCTACATTAGTACTGTTTTCGCTAATCCAAAGAAATCCAAACAGGACTCTCCTGATTATTAAAAAAGCCATTACCATACTAATGTAGATGTAGATATAGCTCCACATAGATCTGTATAAACACACATACACAATACATATATGTAATATATACATAATACACATATATTAATGTATATATATACATATTTTTAATACCTAGAACAATTACTGAAGAAGCTACACAAAGAGACACTCAAAAACACTACAGAGAAATCAAAATGGAATTCCAAAATATGTTGAAGCAACCCATGAGAAGGCAGAAAAAAGAAAAGCCATGGGAGCCTGGGTGACTCAGGGGTTAAGCCTCTGCCTTCAGCTCAGGTCATGATCTCAGGGTCCCGGATAGAGCCCGAATCTGCATTGGGCTTCCTGCTCAGCGGGGAACCTGCTTTTCCCTCCCTGCCCCACCCCTTGTGTCCCCTCTCTCTGTGTGTGTGTGCCTCTCTCAAATAAATAAAATCTAAAAAAAAAAAAAAAAAACAACCCAGAGAGGACAGAAAACAAAAAATAAAAATGGCCAACTCAAGCCCTAACATATCAATAATAAAATTAAAAGTAAATGGTCTAAATAGACCAAACAAAACTTGGAGATTGACAGAATAAATTAAAAACGAAACAAACAAACAAAAAATCCCATGACTCAGCTATATGCTATCTACAAGAAACTAACTCCAAATACATTAACATAGAAAAGTAGAAAGCATAGGATGGAAAATACGTATCATGCAGACATTAATTACAGGAAAGGAGAGGTTAGATTATTATCAGATAAAGTGGACCTTGGAGGAAGAAAAATACCAGAGACAGAGAAGGACATTATGATAAAACAGTCAATCCTCCAAAAAGATACAGCAATCCTAAGTGTGTATTCTTAAGACAAAGGCGCTACAAAAGATAGAAGTCAAAAACTAGAAGAATTAAAAGGAGAAACAGACGAATGAATGCAGTTACAACTGGTGACTTTGACACTCCCCTCTCGAGAACTGACAGAGCAACTAGACAGAAAGCCAGCAAAGATATAGAACTCCACAAGATCAAAACATTCTACCCATTAATAGTAGAATATGCAAGTCTTTTTTTTTTTTTTAAAGATTTATTTATTAGGGGTTAGGAGAAGAATGAAACAAGATGGGATTGGGAGGGAGACAAATCATAAGTGACTCAATCTCACAAAACAAACTGAGGGTTGCTGGGGGGAGGGGGTGGGTAGAAGGGGGTGGGGTTATGGACATTGGGGAGGGTATGTGCTATGGTGAGTGCTGTGAAGTGTGTAAACCTGGCGATTCACAGACCTGTACCCCTGGGGACAAAAAAATAAATGTTTATTTAAAAAAATAAAAAATTATATTAATAAAAAAGATTTATTTATTTATTTGACAGAGATCACAAGTACACAGAGTAGCAGGCAGAGAGAGAGGGAGAAGCAGGCTCCCCGCTGAGCAGAGAGCCTGATGTGGGGCTCAATCCCAGACCCTGAGATCATGACCTGAGCCAAAGGCAGAGGCTTTAACCCACTGAGCCACCCAGGCGCCCCAGTTTGTCAGTTTCAAAACAAACATGCCATGTTACTTCTCGGCACCGCTCAGCCCCTCACTGAGACCTCACATACCACGTCCCTCGCCACGACACACGCAGTTCTCACCTCCACCAGAACTGTAAGTTCCTCCCTTCTGCTTCAGATGCCAGTGCTGGGCTTCACAAATTTCCATTCACCTTTTGAGATTGACTTTGCTCCTTGAGATCTTTAGGCAGAGACAGTCAGCCTTTCCTTTCTTAGTGCCATTCCATCACCTGCTACCTTGGATCCCGTTGGTGATTCTTATCTACCCCTGAGCCTTTCCCCTTACTGTCCACTCTTCCTGGGAGCACAACGGTTATGAGTGGCGGCCGCAGAGTGCATCAGGTCCGGGCTAGGATCCCGACTAGACTAGTTACTGGCCCTGACCTTAGATAAATTAATTCACATCTCTTGAACCTAAGTTTTATTGTCTGTAGGGTGAAACAACAGTAATAACAAGATAGTAAGGAGCTCATGTGGATTAAATGATATAATAAATGTATTCTGAAAATTTAGCATTTGTGCCTGGCACAGAGTAGAAGCTCAATAAATGTCAATTCTTATAGTTATAATTATCATCACCTAAACTGTCTCACCCCTCCAAGCACACAACGGATTTGCAATACAGGGTTCCTTTATCTGTTTAAAGAAAATGAATTGGCTTTGAACAAAACTCTAAGTTCACAGTTCAAGGGCAGGGGCAACTGGCTGCCTCAGTCAGTGGAACATGAGACTCTTGATCTTGGGGGTTGTGGGTTCAAGCCCCATGTTGTGTGCAGAGATCGCTTAAAAATAAAAATCTTCAAAAAAAGAAAGTAATATTTAAATTATTTTCAGAGGTCAAAATATTATAATCCACGTTCATCTAGAATTAAGTTAGGTTTTAGTCATTTCTACAAAAAGGCAGATCCTATTCGTATAAACTTAAGACATGACTTATCTTATCCTCCTGTGGAGGATAAGAAAAAAATGACATTGGGACGCCTGGGTGGCACAGTTGGTTAAGCAGCTGCCTTCGGCTCAGGTCATAATCCCAGCGCCCTGGGATCGAGTCCCACATCGGGCTCCTTGCTCGGCAGGGAGCCTGCTTCTCCTCTGCCTCTGCCTGCCTGTCTGTCTGCCTGTGCTCGCTCGCTCTCTCTCCCTCTATCCCTGACAAATAAATAAAATAAAATTAAAATCTTTAAAAAAAAAAAAAGAAAAAAATGACATTCAGTAAATATTTGACAAATGAAGGGAACGAGATAAAGATGTTCTGGAGAAAATAATCCAACCGCATTCATTCAACCTAACATTTACTGTACACATGTTATGTGTCGGGCACTGTGTTCGGTATCAGATACACAGAATATAAGAAAGTATAAGTAACTTGTCACAAGCCACAATGAAACCCGTATTAAAATGACCGGAGAAAGGAGCACCTGGGTGGCTCAGTTGGTTATGCATCTGATTTAAGGTCATGATCTCAGGGTTCTGGGATCAAGGCCCCCGTCAGGTTCTGCACTCAGTGGGAAGTGTTCTTCTCCCTCTGCCCCTCCCCCAGTTTGTGTTTTCTCGCTGTCTCTCTCTAAGTCTTTACTGGACAGAGAGAAACCACATGAGCGAGAGCACAAAGAGGGGGAGGAGAGGCAGAGGGAGAGGGAGAAGCAGGCTTCCTGCCAATCAGGGAGCCCAACATGAGGCTTGATCCCAGGACCCTGAGATCATGACCTGAGCCAAAGGCAGATGCTTAACTGACTGAGCCACCCAAGCACCCTAATGAAAAAAAATCTTTAAAAAATAAACAAACAAACAAACAAAAAACAGGGGCACCTGGATGGCTCAGTGGGTTAACAATCTGCCTTCTGCTCAGGTCATGATCCCAGGGTCCCGGGACTCTCTGCTCAGCAGGGAGCCTGCTTCTCCCTCTCCTTCTGCCTGCCTCTCTGCCTGTTGTGATCTCTCTCTCAAATAAATAAAATCTTAAAAAAAAACAACAAACAAAGAGACACTAGAAATCCTTTTCTCCCTTTACCTAAAAGATTAAAACTGAATTCATCAAACCTCACAGAAGAAAAAAACACACACATTTAACTTTTAGTTTTTTATTTTTTTGTTTTTTATTTTTGTTTTTGTTTTTATTTTGTTTCAGACAGCTGGATGAGGCATCTACATTCTAGCACATCTTAACAATCACTAGACAAATGAAAGACGGCTGACTTATATATAAAAAAGCAAGGGGAAAAGGTCATGATTGTCTAACAGGGAATCTGAATCCCCAAATAAATTATCTTACAAAAATATCAAACTTGCTTTTCGACATTTGTACTGTTAAAAATGAAGGAAAAAAAATTCACATTAAAAAAAATCTGTAGGCTGGTTATAGCGAGTTAAGATAATCATTTTTACATACTAAGTAGGTCCTTCAAATAAATATCTTAAACAAATTTTAAATCTTTCAAAAAAATAGGTCAAGTATTTATCTTATATCTGTTTGGTCCACTAAAAGACCGTTTATAAAACTGACATTAAACTGGACTGTAGCTCATACCCTATGGGCAGGAACATACACATCGCTGAGGCTGGCTATGCACATGTGCATGTTACATACATGTGAATGGCTACTGCTGTAATTACATACCACTTTCATGAGTAGTTTTACCCTGTAAAAATCCTCTTGTCTAGCATGAATCGAACTGCACTGAGAGAAAAAAGAAAATACTCTGCCTATTGTAGACATTTGCTCTGTAATTTTTAACGCAAGAATTATCACACTTTTGGGACTTTAAAGATTACTGAACGTGAGATAAAATTCAATACTGCTTACAAATACCCGAATATGAAGAACATATTCACCACTCATGCGGAGAGCACACAAGTGATTGTAAGTTACAGAACTCCAGCTTCTGGCTGCTCTAGTCCTGCTGTTTGATCCTAAAGTGTTACATGGTCTGGGGTCCTTAAAAAAGATAGAAATTTAATAAGATAATGTTACATTAAGTTTTTCTGTTCTAATAATCAACTTTTTAAGAAGTACACAGTGGAAGGGTGTTAGGCTTCCTGTATCTCCTCATACTTTAAAAGCCAATTTCATTTTTATCATGGTGCTGATATTTCAATTAACATTACGCTACAAGACTGCACTACAATTTTGTCCACAATAGTCAAATCTCTTACTGCTAAAATACTCCAAAATAAATCCAGTCAACAATTTCCATTTCCAATGGCTTCAATGAGAGATGAATCTAACAATTTTTTTTTAACCAATTACAATTAAACTCAGCTGATGACAGCTACATTTAAAACCCTGCAAAACCAAAACCAATCACCCAAAAATCTAGAATACCAACACTTTCCATCCAGGATAGAAAAACGAGCAACCAAAATAAAGAGAACCACAAGATTGCTCAAGTAACCAGTCAAAAACCACCTCTCTGTTATTTGAGCTAATAGTTACTCGAAGCTTGAAGTTTCCTCCTTCGTTATTATTGGTGGATCCTAGAGTTACAGCTTCAATGTCAAATGTGACAGTGGACCCAGAAGTAACTGCTGGCAACTGATTAGTCATTTCTTTTCCATTTACAAAAACTGCACCTAAAATGTTAAAGTAAAGAGTCATTTACATTTGAGCGATAATGAAGAATGGAAATGGATTCTAGATTACCCATAACACAGGTAATTTCCCAACTCAGATCAAGAAAACATTTTAGAATGCCAACTGGTCAAAGAGAATGCATTTCAACATGTTAATTAACCCCCATCCCCAAGGCAGGAGAGAAAGTTAAAGCTTTAATCATATTTTAGAATTCTGATCCAGGGTTCTACTCTTCTAGAACGGAGACGGAGTTTCCCACATGGATGGCATCAAAAGAAACTTGACTCCATTACAAAATTATATCCTGTGGAATAGCAACATTGTTGCACATGAAATAAACAAGAATCTTGTTCTACCTACTGCTTGACCCACACCACAAGATATTAACACATCTGGAGAGGGGATTTCAAAAGTGCGATTACTGTAGGGGCGCCCGGGTGGCTTCATTGGTTAAGTCTCTGCTTTTAGCTCAGGTCATATCAGGTTCTGGGATGGAGCCCCAAGTTGGGCTCCTGCTCAGCAGGGAGTCTGCTTCTCTCTCTCTCCCTCTTCCCTTTTCCTTCTCCTTCTTTCTTTCGCAAATGAATAAATAAAATCTTTTAAATATAAAATAAAAAATAGGGGCATCTGGGTGACTCAGTGGGTTAAAGCCTCTGCCTTCGGCTCGGGTCATGATCTCAGGGTCCTGGGATGAAGTCCTGCATCGGACTCTGCTCAGCGGGGAACCTGCTTCCTCCTCTCTCTCTGCCTGCCTCTGCCTACTTGTGATTTCTATCTGTCAAATAAGTAAATCTTTAAAAAAAAAAAAAAAGATAAAAAATAAAAATAAAATAAAAATAAAATAAAAAAAAAAAATGTGTGATGACTTTAGAGTAAGGGGCCAAAGAACCCTTGGGAGATATAACAAATTAAGTAAACTCTCTCTTCAGTTCACCAATTGTTGTTGAATTCAGATGACCTATGAACACGGAATCCAGACAAAGATTGCCTAGTGCAAATCCCAACTCAGTCACCTCTGAGCTATGGGAATTTAAGTGAGTCACTCAACCTCTCTGTGGCTTGGTTTTCATCACCTATAAAATGGATAGAATATTACTTCCCACCTCGACAAATTGTTAAAAGGTGTAAATGATTTATTCTTTGTAAAGGGAAGAGAGTAATGCCTAGCACATAGTAGCCATACAGGTATGTCATAAAGACTTAAACTTTCTCATCTCCTGCTACAGACATGTGGTGGCTGGGACAGATTCACATCTTACTCCAGCAATTCAGATTCTTTGAAGAGAACAGTAGTCGTGCGTCTCTTACCATTTGTACTGATGCACACGGCTTGGTCCCGCTGCAGAGAGTCGTATCCATTCTGTTTTTCTGCACACACTCCTATACTGTCTCTTCTGTCTGGCTGCCCCACGGTTTCAACTCTGGAAATGAGGTAGAGAGAGATCATTAATCATCTTCTTCTCCATTTTTTTTTTAAATATATCTAACAGTCACTAAGGTTAAAAAGAGCAATCTCATCAAACTTGCTCTTAATAATACCCAATGATAATTCAGCAGTTCCTAAATTCCAGGCACTGATCTAAAAATTTTTTATCTCTATCAAACATCTCATTGAATTCCCCTAATAACCCATGAGGTAGGTGCTCTTATTACCATACCCATTTTATCCATGAGAAAAAACAAGATTAAAAAGAGGCTAAGTAACCTGACTGTGTTCACCTGGCTGAGTGCTAGACCCAAGACAGGAATTCAGGCATTCTGACTGTAGACACTATGGTAGCTATTCACAGCTACGACAGCGCATTCCCATTTTTATGTTCTGGCTCTAGACACACAGAAAACTTGTCATACTTGCCATGATAAGACACGTGACTATTACTGTCTGCCATAACACCTAAACCTTCAAAGTAAGAGTCTATGCAGTGGTTTGATTACTGTTTATTGACTATTAAAAGCCTCTAAAAATAGACATAACTTTTTAAAAGTAGATAAAATAGTTACTAACACATTTTGCTTGCCGAACTTCATATGTGGAAGGTTCAAGCATTTCTTTTTGTGTTTTAGTCTCAAAATAAATCCTTATGCACTCTAGAAATAGGAAACTTACAATATAAAGTCAACCTGTATCTCTACTACCAGATGCATCTTTTCCTCCGTTCCAGAAAGCCAGATTTTGCAAGTATAGAAAAAGAAAAATTAGCAAGGAACAGAATGTAGCTGTACCAAGGGAAGATGTGATTATTTATACTTGTTATGTCCTGAAAATGTCTTTTGTTACAAAGTGACAAACATGTAGGATCAAAATAAATATGTGGGCAGGTTTCTGAAGTCATTTCACTTAAAGTGTTTTAAACCAGCAGTCTTAAGAAGTACGGAGAAGAGGTGACTGATGTCAGCAAGATGGCAGACTCCTAAGTCTCAGTCCTCCTTCTACCACTTCAGAAACACTGCTTTAACAATGAATGATACACAGACCAAAAAACCTTTATGAGATTTCCAGAATCTAGTTAAGAGGCTGCAGTCCCTCAAGGGACCACAAGCTGAAAACAGCTGCAGTGAAATGGGTAAGAAGAAAAATTTCACTTTCCCAAGTCAGCCCCTCTCCGAAGCTACACAGCTCAGTGCCTGGCAAGAACACCCGGGCTTCTGACTTTTCCTTTGGGACAGAGGGAGAGGGAGAGAGAGGAGTGGAGCGTGCGTCCAACATTCCAGCTCTTTGGAAAGCTGCCTAAGCACTGATTTCTGTTGCACCTCATTTAGAGCACAGACAGAACAAGCACAGTACAGTTGCCTGAATGCTGCTAAGACCAAAGAAATAAGAGGAGTGGCATCTAATAGCCAGTATATTTTGGGTGTGACTCAGAGCAGGTGCATAACTTGAGGCTTCTATCCCTGGGAGGAAGAAAGAACTGAATGTGCTTCTGTGCTAGCTTTTCACAGGGATGCTCAAAGGGATGCTATCTGTCTCATTGGATGGGGGCACTGATGGGGAGCTGGCAAACTCTGGATCCCTGGTGGCCACTGAGTACGAGAGAGAACAGGGCTGCTTACTGCTGTACATCAGAGAACAGGCAGTGCCACAAACAGGCACCAGAGGGAGCAAGAGATACGAGCTCCTGAAAGACCCAGGAAGCTCTCAGGTTGAGAAATTGTACACAGGAGCACAGGGAAGTCACATCCTCCCAAAAGAGGTGTCAGAGGCTCCCAGCATCTCTAGCTGAATTCATCTGCAAGGGTCTTTTCCAGCATAAAGCCAGGTCAAAAACGGGGAGAGGTGGATGCTTTCTCCTATGTATAGATCCCAACACAAAAATGTAAGACATTTGGAGAAACAGGAACACATGGGACAAACAAATAAAAAACTAAAATAGATCTCAAAAAAATTATCCTTAATGAGGGCACCTGGGTGGCTCAGTTGGTTGAGTATCCAACTCTTGATTTCAGTGTAGGTCATGCTCTCAGGGTTGTGAGCTCAAGCCCCATGTTGGGCTCTGCACTCAC
Source organism: Mustela nigripes (assembly GCF_022355385.1). Classification (NCBI taxonomy): domain Eukaryota; kingdom Metazoa; phylum Chordata; class Mammalia; order Carnivora; family Mustelidae; genus Mustela; species Mustela nigripes. The sequence continues at coordinate 40,024,583 of NC_081572.1, forward strand.
CCCTGTCAATTCTTCCCCCTCCCTCTCCCAACTTGAGCTCATATGCATGCTCTCTCTCTCTCAAATAAATAAAGTCTTCTAAAAAATTATCATAATAAAATGGAGACATAAATTATCTGACAATTCAAAACAACCATCATAAAGATGCTCTACAAGGTCAAGAAAATAAGACATGAGTAAAATTAGAATACCAACAAAGAGATGAAAAATATATATCTAAAAAAACTAGACAGGTATTCTGGAACTGAAGAGTACAATAATAACTGAAAATTTCATAAGAGAAGTGTAACATTACACAACCAAGCAGAAGAAAGAAACATCAAATTCGAACACAGGTCATTTGAGATTATCCAAAAACAGGGACAAAAGAAAAAAGAATGAAGAAAGTCTAAGTGACTTCTGGAAGTGGGAGAAAGGGGCTGAATGTTCATTTAAAGGAATAACAGTTGAGGGGCACCTGGGTGGTTCACTGGGTTAAGCCTCTGCCTTCGGCTCAGGTCACGATCCCAGGGTCCTGGGATCAAGCCCCGCATCGGGCTCTCTGCTCAGCAGGGAGCCTGCTTCCCCCCCCCACCCAGCCCTGCCTGCCTCTCTGCCAACTTGTGATCTCTGTCTGTCAAATAAATAAATAAATAATAAAATCTTTAAAGAAATAACAACTGAAAATATGGAGCAGGAAATGGACATTTAGATTCAAGAAGCCTAACAGACACCAAATAGGATAAACCCAAGAAATCACAGTGAAACACATTATAATCAAATTGTCCAAACTCAAAGACAGAATTTTTAAAGTAGTAGGAGAAAAGTGACTCATCATGTACAAGGAAGCTCACATAAGACGAACAGTGGGGAGACCTGGTGGTTCAGTCAGTTAAATGTCAGACTCTTGACTGATTTCGGCTCAGGTCATGATCTCAGGGTCATGAGATCAAGCTCCAGTCAGGCTCCACACTCAGTGGGGAGTCTGCTTGTCCCTCTCCCTTACCCTCAGCCCCCCCCCCCCCCCACTCTCTCTCAAATAAATAAATAGCAGTAAAATAGAAAAGGCCTTCAATGCAATGAGAAAAAAAAAATCTTGGAAAGAAGAAAAAAACTAATTTGAATAAATTACAAAATAATTCCTAAAAGCATCTGTCACTGAAACGGTAAGTGATAAAGAAGACAAGCACAACATAAAAAGTTTATAAAAGTTGCTCTGAACATGGAACGAGCCAGGGAAATAAATAGCTAATAAATCTGAGACACAGAATTATTTTCATAGTTCACTAAGAAGTAGAACAAAGGTTTAAAAACCACTGAATTTTTAAGCTGCAAGACAAGTAGTGAGAACATCATAGCCTCAGACACTGCTGTAGCTATTCTCTCACAGAAAATTAGCTTTGCAAGAAACTACATGAAAAAGAAAAATGCTATACAAAATAATTTATGGTAGTGACCTCCTCTACTGCATGTACAACTGAAATACAATTAATACAAAATTAATTTACACTGGGCACCTAAGTGGCTTAGTGGTTAAGCCTCTGCCTTGGCTCCGGTCATGGTCTCGGGGTCCTGGGATTGGGCCCTGCATTGGCCTCTCTGCTCAGCAGGGAGCCTGCTTTCCCCTCTCTGCCTGCCTCTCTGCCTACTTGTGATCTCTCTCTCTGTTGGATAACAAATAAAATCTTTTATTTATTTATTTATTTTTAAAGATTTTATTTATTTGACAGACAGAGATCACAAGAAGGCAGAGAGGCAGGCAGAGAAAAAGAGGGGGAAGCAGGCTGAGCAG
>NC_081572.1:40026453-40051957 GCF_022355385.1 Mustela nigripes
AGGCAGAGAGGCAGGCAGAGAAAAAGAGGGGGAAGCAGGCTGAGCAGAGAGCCCGATGTGGGGCTCAATCCCAGGACCTCGGGATCATGACCTGAGCCGAAGGCAGCGGCTTAACCAACTGAGCCACCCAGGCATCCCTTTTATTATATTTTTTAAAGATTTTTATTTACTTATTTATTTGACAGACAGAGATCATAAGCAGGCAGAGAGGCAGGTAGAGAGGTTGAGCAGAGAGCCCGATGTGGGGCTGGATCCCAGGCCCCTGAGATCATGACCTGAGCCGAAGGCAGAGGCTTTAACCTACTCAGCCACCCAGGCGTCCCACAAATAAAATCTTCTAAGAAAATATTTTTAAAAAACTAATTTATGAACAAGTTACTAGAAATACATCCATTGCATAAAGAAGTAGAACATCCTGGGTAATAATTTTTCTTAAAGGAAAAATATTCTGAGAAAACATGGCCCAAAACAGGAGTGATTTCGATGGCAACTAGAGGGCTAATCCACTATCCCTATTACTCTACACTTTGGCTCATGGTTTGGATTTTTTTTTTATTTAAAGATTTTATTTATTTGACAGATGGAGATCACAAGTAGGCAGAGAGGCAGGCAGAGAGAGAGAGGAGGAAGCAGGCTGAGCAGAGAGCCCAATGTGGGGCTCGATCCCAGGACCCTGGGATCATGACCTGAGCCGAAGGCAAAGGCTTTAACCCACTGAGCCACCCAGGCACCCCACTTTGTTTGGATTTAAGTGACACATTCTCATTCTTACACAGTCTCAAAAGGTTTTCCTTCACAGTCAATGCTTGGAGCAAAATCCAAAAATTCAGTTGCTTAGCTGATAAATATACGAAAAATCTCCAACTTTATGATAAATACAAGAAATAAAATGAAATTTTTATTTTAGCCTAGCAGCTACAGACTGATTAGAAACAACAATACTCAATACTGACAAGTATGACATCAATTACCTTGGTGCAGTGACATCAGTACCCTCGCACACTGTTGAGAAGATTGCAGAGTGCTTCCAGGAACACAGCCAGTCTGTGTGTCACTAACAAGAAAACTAGCCCAAGGAATAGAGAATGAGCCTTCTATCAACAAGATCCCTGCCCGGCTTGTTGCACCAGGAATAAGAGAAAGAAGAGGTGCCTTATCAAGTCATTGGAAAGAAGGATTTCTGAAATATATCTGAAACAGAAATACACTGATCACTATACAAATCCTAAAATAGCTTTTGTCCTGTCTCAAAACAAACCTGGTAACATGAATAGTCCTCTATTTACTACAGAATTTGGAAATCTTCCAACAAAGAAAATTCTAGGATGGCAAATTGGGGAGTTCTATCAAACATTTAAGGAAGAAATAATACTAATTTTACACCAACAGTTCTGAAAACAAAAGAGGAAGAAACACTTTCCCAATTAACTTTTTTTTTTTTTTTTTAAGATTCTACTTATTTATTTGACAGAGATAGAGAACACAAGTAGGCAGAGTGGCAGGCATAGGGAGGGGGAGAAGCAGGGTCCCCACAAGGAGCCCAATGGGGGGGCTCAATCCCAGGACTCTGGGATCATGACCCAAGCCCAAGGCAGCCACTTAACTGAATGAATCACTCAGGCACCTCTCCACCTCACTTTCTAAGGCTGGTTAAAACCAAAACCGAAAACATCATAAGAAAAAAAGAGAAACAGCTTTCTCATGAAGAGATGTAAAAATCCCCCCAAAGTATTAAAAACCAAATCTGGCAGTATATATAAAGACAATATAAGACAAAGTGGAGGTTCTATGGGGAATGCAAAGCTGGTTTAATGTTCAAAAATTTATCAATTAAATCACCGTATTAACAAAAGAAAAGCAGCATAATTACATTAACAAATGTATAAAAATTATTAGAAAAATTAAACATTCACTTATGAATAAAACTCCCAGCAAAGCATAATTAAAGATTATTGTTATTATTATTTATTTTTTAATTTGACAGAGAGAGAGATCACAAGTAGGCAGAGAGGCAGGCAGAGACAGGGGGGGGGAAGCAGGCTCCCCGCTGAGCAGAGAGCCCGATTCGGGGCTCGATCCCAGGACACTGAGATGGTGACCTGAGCCGAAGGCAGCGGCTTAATCCACTGAGCCACCCAGACGCCCCCCAGCAAAGCATAATTAAAAGGGAACTTTTTATTTTGTTTATTTGAGAGAGAGAGAGTGCATGAGTGGGGGAAGAGCAGAAGGAGAGGGAGAAGCAGACACCGCATTGAGCAGGGAGCCCGATGTGGGGCTAAATCCAGGAACTCTGGGATCATGACTTGAGCCAAGGGCAGACACCAACCAACTGAGCCATCCAGGCACCCCAAGAAGGGAACTTTCTCAACCTCACTACCTAAAAAAACCTACAGCTCGGACACCTGGTTGGTAGTCAGTAGAGAATGCAATGCTTGATCTCAGGGTTATAATTACGTTCAAGCTCAATACTGGGTGCAGAGATTACTTAAAAATAAATCCTTAAGAAAACAAACCAACCAAAAACCCCTACAGCTAGCATCATTCCTAATGTGAAAGACTGAATGCTTTCCTTCTAAGATGTGGAATAAGCATGTAAGCTTTCAACACTGCTATTCAGAACCACACTTCTTATAATAATAATGTAATGAGACAGGAAAAAGAGAAATGACTAAACAATGATGAAAGACATTTTTTTAAGAACTAAATTAAGAGGGGCGCCTGGGTGGCTCAGTGGGTTAAGCCGCTGCCTTCGGCTCAGGTCATGATCTCAGGGTCCTGGGATCGAGTCCCGCGTTGGGCTCTCTGCTCAGCAGGGAGCCTGCTTCCCTCTCTCTCTCTCTCTCTGCCTGCCTCTCCATCTACTTGTGATTTCTCTCTGTCAAATAAATAAATAAAATCTTTAAAAAAAAAAAAAAATCCTGGTTGTGATAATTACTGGCTTGGTAACTTTGTACAAATTATTTCTTGTTTGAGTAAGAATAAAGAAATCACCACTTAATTCAAAGAGCCAATGTGAGGATTATATAAGTCAATATAGTGCACTATGCAAATATATGTAAGATGATCACTGTAATTCATGCATATAGCAATCTACCAAATGCAAAGATTTGGCATTTTGTGTAGAGGCACAACTTTTTATTTTTATTTTTAAAAGGACTTTTTTGAGAGAGACTGAGAGAAAGAACGTGGGGGATGGGGAGCCTGAAGGAGAAGCAGGAAGCCTGACATGGCTTGATCCCAGGGAGAAAACCCTGGGATCACAACCTAAGCCAAAGGCAGATGCTTAACCACCTGAGCCACCCCAAGAAGCGCAGTCTTTGAAAGTCAGACTGTCTTATATATTATTGGTAAAAAGAACAAAAAAAGTTACTTACAACATAATTGAAGATAAATCTGCTGTGGCAGAGTTTCAGATGCTTGAGTAAACTATAAAGTTTGCGGCAGTTCAGAGTACACCACGGGCAATGTAGATCATCTCTTGCTTCCGTCTGTTGTCTTGTATTGTTGTTATAAAGGAACTTTAAATAACAAAAAAACAACAAATCTCCAACTTAAACATCTCAAGATATTGTTTCAACATCACCCTTAGAAACAGTTAAAACAATTTAAAAAGAAAACCAAGTTAGAGACATTCTTTTAAATATGCCAAAAGATGTAACATGCAAAACAAAGCCATCTCATGATTACTTAAAAAAGGGCCAGCTAGGTTTACCTGATAAAATATTCTTAATTTTTGCCGATTTTCACTTGAAGTATCTTTTTCTTTTCTTGTTTGTAGGTCTGTATTCAATGATTCTTTAACAGCTGAAAATATACACTTTTATATTTAATGCAAATACATGCTATAAAAAGTGAAATGATGTATCTTATAAAACTATAAAATTTTCACAGAATTCTACCTATAGTACTTAACACTATTTTTTTTTAAATTTTTTTAAAGATTTATCTGAGATAGAGACAGTGCACGCGTGTGCGCGCACACACACACACACACAAGCAGGAGGGGCAGAGGGAGAGGGACAAAGAATCTGAAGCAGACTCCACAGTGAGTGCGGAGCCCTATGTGGGGCTTGATCTCGCAACCCTGAGATCATGACTGGAGCCAAAACCAAGAGTCGGACACTTAACTAACTGAGCCACCCAGGTGCCCCACTTAACCACAGTTTTTGTTCTCATCCTTAAGTTACTGGAAGGAGCCACTTTTTCCCCTTAGAACTCCATCTCTCTCTCTTAGAAGCACCACCCCCCACCGGCCTCTTAAAAAAAGAAGGAAAGAAAGAAAGAAAGAAAGAAAGAAAAAAAGAAAGAAAGAAAGAAAGAACAAAACCAAAAAACCCTCTTATATTCTAAACCATTATGAAAATAACTCCGGGGCGCCTGGGTGGCTCCATGAGTTAAGCCTCTGCCTTCGGCTCAGGTCATGATCTCAATCAAGGTCCTGGGATTGAATCCCGCATTGGGTTCTCTGCTCAGCAGGGACCCTGCTTCCTCCTCTCTCTGCCTACTTGTGATCTCTCTCTGCCAAATAAATTAATAAAATCTTTAAAAAAATAAAAAAGAAAGAAAGAAACTCCAAATAATTATATGTAGTCACTATAGTTTAAGCACTCTGAGGTCAGAGGTTGTTTTGATTGGTCTTTATATTCTCAGTGCACAACAGTGAGCAGTGAGTGTTGGTTTAACAAAAACTAAATTAAAAATGACTGTATTAGTATCACCTCAAATCCAAAAGATAATGTGGATAATCCCATTAATAATTTGGGTATATTTCTTTACAGACTTAAAAATAAAATGTTTTTATTTTCTCTGACACAACTAACCATTTCATGTACAATTCTGTATAAAACTTTTTCTCAGTTTCTTTGAAACACTTACTTATTAAGACTGGCCACAGAGTATTTTAAGACATGCCCAGAGCACAATGTACTTGAGAAATCTTTGCCCTGACACAGGCCATTTCTTACATCCCTTTGACTCTCACAGTAACAGACACACAATGAGTGGACATGAGTGGTCAATGTCAAAGACAGCTGTCTTAAGCCTTCTATCTTCTTTAAATAAAGTTAAATAAAAACATGCAGATGCTCTTAATTGAGGGCAGTGTTCCTATCAGGCAGATACAAATGACAGAACACTACAATGCATCTGAACCTTAACTCAGCAGAGTTAACTCCATTTCTAAGTGTTTTTCCTCTAAAAATTTCCTACAAAATGTAACCTGGTAAAATTCAAGTTATGATGATCCTCTTCCAGCCCTAAAACTGTAAAAACACTCTGAGAAACTGATTCAGTTCTACAACATATACAAATCTTCACATGATTTATAAAAAGCATTCAGTTACAAAACCATTTATATAGCTGCAGTTCCAAAATCTAAAAAGGTATGAAAACCAACTGTTTTTCTCATGAGCTTGAGAGAAATTTATTTGGTGGAAAAACTTGTCCTAAATTGACATGAAGCTATCTAAAGATGGTGTTATATAACATATAGCGCATATATATACATACACACAGACACACACGTGTGTGTGTGTGTATATATATATATGTTATATATACACTATATATTTCATCGTGCTTTTAAAGTTTTTTTAAAATAATTCCCAAACAGGGGGCACCTGGGTGGCTCAGTGGGTTAAGCCGCTGCCTTCGGCTCAGGTTATGATCTCAGGGTCCTGGGATTGAGTCCCGCATCGGGCTCTCTGCTCAGCAGGGAGCCTGTGCTTCCCTCTCTCTCTACCTGCCTTTCTGCCTACTTGTGATATCTGTCAAATAAATAAATAAAATCTTAAAAAAAAAAAAAAAAGAAAAAAAATTCCCAGACACACCTGTTGTAAAACATAAAGAACTGCTGATATTTCCCAAAGAATAATTATTAGAGCAAACAGCAAATAAATTAATCTGAACCCAAGTCCTAACTCTGCAAAACATTATTATTATTTTATTTCTTTCTTTTGGTAATCTCTACACCCAATGTAAGGCTCAAACTCAAAATCCCAAGATCAAGAGTTTCGCGTATTCTCCAACTTAGCCAGCCAGGTGCCCCTGCAAAGCACTACTCTGACAGCAGTGTTTTCTTACCTATAGTCTGAGTAGGTTTAACTGAACCAGGCTTGTTTTCTTGATGAAGACTCTCTGAATTTCTAGTGGCAAGAGGCTTGGCAATAGGAGCTGTAGATTTGTCATTGGTTTCTCCTGTCCAACGAAGAGTGAACTGCAATGTAGGTCCCTGAGAAAATGTTTCAAATGGAGGCAGCCTCTAAAAAAGAAAACATGAAAAGAGTGAAGGTTCCACATAATGAATTTAAAGAAATCATAGGAATAAAAAACCCTCCTGATATCTATTACGATAAATTAACATGGATCTGAAAACCTAAAATGCCTACAGAGATGGCCAGGCAGGTAAAGTACACAGGTGGCACAGGACAGACTAAAGTACCTGAGAGCTCAGGTTGCCCAAAGAGGCAGCCACTTAACAACAATGGATGAATTGCTGCCATGTGCAAACCGAACCCCAGTACAACCATATTTTCAAATTTGTTCAAAGAAGTCAGAAATCCAAGACCTCGTGGGAAATCTTCCTATTCTTACATGTTGGTAATCAACTGAAAAATGGTTTTAAAACAAAACTTTTGGTAAGCAAAGCCTGCCAGTGTGCAACCTGTCAGATGACCAACTACTTTCTTTTTGTAAACTGAACACTTTACAGCAATTAGAAATTGTCCTGACTTCTTCAGCTTCAATGCCAGCTGCCCTGGTTTCTCCTTTTGGGTTCTGGGACTCTGAACTCTTTTGGCTTTCCTCCTCAACCTCTAATCACTTATAAGATGACTCTTCTGGTCTCCTTAATTCCTAGCTAACATTTAGCCATCTGCCCTAATCTCTCACCTATTCTTAAAGATACACTTATTAGATTGATGATCACAAATTGATTCTTTATACTTGAGCTCCAAAACTGTGTATCTCAACTGCCTCTTGGACATTGCCACTTGGATGACATCAATGTCACCCTGAACTGAACTAAAAATATGTTTAGATATGAATCTATTTTCTTTCCATCCCAGGTATAATTAGTTTTGTTCCTAGCATTATCATTCTACTAGTGACCCTAACCTAAAAACTTCAGAATTACATTTGAATCCTATTTTTCTTTTGTTTCTCTTATGTAATCATCAAGTATAGATCCTTACTACCTTATTACTACAGTATCTTAGCTGCTCTTGTCCTTCTAATTTTTACTTCTCAATTTATATATAGAAAACCAAATAATCTTCTGGAAGACTGCTTTCATGCTATTCCAGAGAAAGCTGTTTTTTTGGGGTGCCTGGGTGGCTCAGTTAAGCATCCACCTTCAGCTCAGGTCATGATCCCTGAATAAAGCCCTGCATCTGGCTCCCCCTCAGCGGGGAGTCTCCTTCCCCCTTTGCCCCTCCCCTCTGCTCATGCTCTCTCTCAAATAAACAATAAAATCTTAAAAAAAAAAAAAAAAAAAAGAAACCTGTTTATTTTACTGCCATACAAGCCTAAACTCCTATAACTTTATTACAAATAATCCTCTTAAAACTGTAATTCTGGACAGTAATGAAATAAAAGTGTGCTTTTATAAACCAGTTTTGAAAAAGTAAGTCTCTCCATATCTAGGTATTTATCTCATAAAAATAATTGCAATGCATAAAGATACATGTACTAGTATATTCACATTTGTGAAAAGGTAAAAAAAAAAGTTAATAAAATTGAATTATCCATTAAAATTGCATTGGTTTAGTAAATTATGGGATATTTATTTAAAAGAATACTACAAAGCTTTTAAAAAGAACCGAATCTAGATGCTTTAACTTTAAAGGGATGCCCATATCATAGTGCTTCATTTCTTGGGAAAACCCAACAACTCCTGTATTTTCTTGTGAATAAAAATTTAAACTTTAAGAAATTTAAAACATAATGAACACCTGCAGCAAATTCAAACACCACAGATAATAAATTTCATCAACTAGAAGTAACCATTAATTTTAGAAAAAGTAGGAATATATATACAATATTCAGTAAAAACTAAATACCATGGAAATCCTGTCAAAGACAATCTTTTTATATTTAATATATTTCCAATTTCTCACTACTTTAATATTTTTGACATGATCTGTTACATCTTTTCAGTTAACCAGTTCCTAACCTTGTGACAAAATTGAGAAACTGGGCTTAATTGCTAATGCCTAGAAATACAATTAAAATGTCATCCACGTTGCCAGTCTGCCCCCTCGGTAAGGCTGTCCCCAGTTATTCTCACATTGAAGCATTATGTGTCCTCACATCTCCAACTAGATACTGTCAATCTTTTTGTCAAACTAGTAAAGTAGTATCTCTGATTTTTACATGTCTTTGAATACTAGTAAGGTTAAGTATCTTTAAAAGTTTGCTAGCTAGTCATCTATACTTGTCGCCTTAAGAATTGCATGATTGTCCTTTAACCATTTTTCTAATTAGATTGCCTATTTTTCTTATTGATTTATAAAATTACAGATTTATAATAGCTTTTTGTATGTTACTTCTTCCTTGGCCTATCATTTGTTTTTAACTTTAGATTTTTATAGTGGAGAAATGATTCACTTTCATTATTTTATGCTAACTTTCACAACATACTTTTAAGAGCTTTCTTCATATTAAATTATATTAATATTCACCTACATTTTTCCAAGTTTTATAATACTAACTTTTACATTTATGAGTCTTCTTCAGTTTATGATGTCTAAGTTTATTTACAGATGGCTGTAATTGTGACAGTTCTGTCACAATGAATGGTGTCTCCCACACAGATCTAATACCAATTTTATCAGAAACTAAAGTCCAAAAGCACACGAAACTACTTTAAAACAATGTTTCAGTGATCCAACTCATCTATGTTTACTGTACCATAGAATTTAAAGGTTTGTGGGCTTTTTTTGTTTGTTTGTTTGTTTTTTACCTTAATAGTATGTTCTACTATCTGGTAAGTAAATGTTTTTAGAAAATTTCCACAATATTCCTTTGAAACTAATTTTAAGGCTTAAAAAAAATCCTGGGATTTTGCTTGTGATAGTACACTGACCTAATATGTTTGGAAATAAATGACGTCATTATTCTATTGCGTCTGCCTACCCAAGAAATATATTTATTCTTTCAAGTCTCAAAAAAGTTACTTTAAATTTGATTCATCTCAGTTCTGCAGATTTCTTGACAAATGTATTATTGGTCATCGTTATGTTGCCTGCTGTTACTATAAACAGGATTTACAACAATTTGTTGTTGTGGTGGTGGTGGTGGTTGTTTTTAATTCAAGTTAGCTAACACATAGTGTAGTACTGGTTTCGGGTACAACAGTAGTTAACATTTATTGAGCACTTATTTTATGCCAGGCATGGTGCTAAGCATATTTATTTCATTTAATCCATCAATTCTATGCCTCGTTTTCTAGATGAGAAAACTGAGGCACAAAAGCTTAAATAACCTGCCAGAATCCCACACAGCTAGGGAGTGAAGATCTGAACCTGGCAGTCTGGCTCCAGACTTTCAGCGCTTTCCACTGAATACTCTGACTAGGTATTTGTATCTTTCAAAGTATAAAAACAAAGGATTCTTTACTTCCAACATGAATTTGCATCTGGGAAAGAAAACATCAATCAAAAATGGGAGTTCATGACTATAACGTGCTCCGCCTTCTAAGCAGTCCATACCTTCCCATCAAGAATAGTCTCCCATGTTGCTCTTTTCTTGCTTATTGGACATTCTTCCATTTCCTGCATGGCTACTTCATATTCCCCATCTAAAAGCTGTAAGCGCCTGTTAGACAAACACATACACTTTAAAGTAACCTGTGTATTACTGTTAAGTACACAAATTCTACATATTTAGATTTACACTAAAAAGCATTTATTAAATTTATAAACTAGCTTACACACCCAACAAAACTTTGAAATATACCTACTCTCCATTCCTGACAAAAGCAATTTTAATGATTTGCACTAGTAATTACTACTAGAGAATTACTTCATTACTGTAGCTACTCAGACATAACTTATTATGTACTAATATATAATAATATGTCTAAATTCTCAAAACTTGGTAAATTTTAAACGTTAAGTATAAAGCACGAGTGTAGGCTTTATACTTTAATGAAATGGGATAACAACAGTGTTATAATACTTGCCTTAGGTAACCACTAAGAATTATGCCTCTGTCATTTCTGACTATTGAAAAAATTTGAACTAGAATTCTTGACTTTCATTCATGACCAATAAACTCAATGATTATGACTCTGGTAACTATAAGATCCTGGGGGCACCTGGCACATATAGGTGCTCAATAAACATTTCATGGATGAATAAATGAAAGAAATACCAGTTGAATCAAAGAATTATGCCCATACTCACAGTACAGTTTTAATGTATGTGTACATATATGTGTGTTTATATACAGTTTGCATTATTTTTCATACCTTTAAACATTGGTAACACTACCAACCTAAACATCATTCTTCAACCATGCTTAATAATTAATTGTACGTCACAAGAATCTGGCTTCTCGTCATCAGTCTTGGAATAGTTCTGTTAGGTGGTAACAACTAACATTTATTGAGTGCTTACTATGTGCCAGGCATTATTTGAAAGACTTTGCATGTTTCATTTAATCTTCCCAACTCTATGAAGTAGATTATTCCACTTTTCAAAAGAAAAAACTGAGGCAGAGAGATTAAGTAGCTCGCCTTAAGATGACAAAGTAGCCAGAGCTAGCAACTGAATCTGCGTAGTCTAAGTCTGACCTTAATACCAAATGATTTTGAGACTTAAGAATTTGTCTTTACGCTATGAGCCTGGAGTTATTCTACTTCAACAGTCTAGCAGTAAAGCTATTCAACTTAACATTTAAAAAAGTTATTCTACGTATTTGTATAGGTAATAATACACTCATATACTTCTAAACTGAAATGAGGCTTCCCTCATGCGTTTACATGGCTGTATGATATTGTTTTACAGTTGTGCATTTGATAGCTACAATCCAGTTTGCTCTCCTACCTGTAGTGCATGAGGAGGCCCTTTTTTCCCCACAGCCTCATCAACAGTGCTTTATCAGTTTTTTGATCTCTGCCAAACTGGTAAGTGAAAAAATGACATCTCAGTGTACTTTTATATTCAGATGTCTTATCTTTTAAATGTTTAAGAACCAGATATATTTTCCTTTTTTCTAAACATTTTCTCTCTCACTCATTCTTCTACTAGGCTGTGGTATTTTTCTTAATGAGTATGATTTATTATATTAAAGAAATGAGACATCAATCTATAGTAGGAGTTGAAATTAATTCTCCCTTGTCATTTTATTTTTGACTTAGCTTTTGTTTTCAGAGTTAAGTTTTTAATTTTGCTCTGTATTTCATACTTTTTCTATATGGCTTTTGAATTGTAGTCATTGTTTAAGGAGACTTTAACTTCTCTGAGATTATAAAAAGAACTTTTTACACATCTAACTCCTGAGATCTTGGGTTGTAAATGCTTTTCCTCCATTAAAAAGAATCAAGACTAGGAGTGTCTGACTGGCTCAGTCAGAAGAACATGCAACTCTTTATCCTGGGGTTTTGAGTTCAAGCCCCATGCTGGGTGTAGAGATTACTTACTGTTATTGGGCTCCCACCACTTAAAAAAAGGCGGGGGCCCTTCTGGCTTAAGCATCTGATTCCTTGTTTCGGCTCAGGTCATGATCTGAGGGTCATGAGATCAAGCCCAACCCCATGTCTGGCTCTGCACTGAGCAGAGCCTACTTGAGATTCCCTTCCTCCCCATCTGACACGCTCCTCGTTCCCACTCATGCATGCTTGCTCTCTCTCAAATAAATAGAATCTAAAAAAAAAAAAAAAGGAATCAAGACTCTGAAGAAATGGCCAATTCCAGAGTAGAAGTAGGAGAAGAAATGTAAGCCTGGGGCATCTTACTATTCAGAAAATAAGGAAAAACAAACAATAAATAAAAGTTAAATCAAAAAGTCAAATAGGGGGACGCCTGGGTGACTCAGTTGGTTAGGCAGCTGCCTTCGGCTCAGGTCATGGTCCCAGCGTCCTGGGATCGAGTCCCGCATCGGGTTCCTTGCTCCGCAGGGAGCCTGCTTCTCCCTCTGACACTGCCTTCCAGTCTGTCTGCCTGTGCTCGCTCTCGCTCTCTCTCTGACAAATAAATAAATAAAATCTTAAAAAAAAAAAAAAAGTCAAATAGGGCTCTATTTAGAGGGGTTCCTCCAGAGTAAGTCTGGGACAACTTGAGCATTAAAATGAATAACAACATGAGCAGATTAAAGCAGAATGAATAAAAATGGCATCTGTTATTTGATTAAGAAGAAATACTGATTAAAATACCGATAAAAAATGAGCTGAGGAATGTTATTCTATTTTATAGAAAAAATGCCTATAAACATGGAAGAAATGATGCAATGTTTAACATTTTGGCAACTGCCATAGGAAAATTTTTTCAAACAAGAATCACTGATGGATGCTACACTATTAGGTGGAAGGTTGTTGGGGAGAAAATGCACATTTACCCAGTTGAAAGTGAGATTACCAGAGATGATGTATTAATTAATTTAAAGGGAAAAGATATCATTACAATGATGAAATACTGTGAACACACTACCTTAACCAAGTGATCAAACCTAATTTTACCTGCATCTGTGATGTACACAGAGAATACATCACCATTCAAGTGTATTCTTCCCAAAATGTTTAACCTGAATTTAATCATAAACTGATAGACATTTTGGAAAACTAAAGGTCTGTATTAAAAAGTGTCACAAATAATAATGAAGAGAAAGACAGACTCATAAAAACAGAAAATAAACTAGCAACTGCCAGAGGGGAGGAGTGTGGGGGATAAGCAAAATAGGTGAAGGGGATTAGGAAGTGAAAATTTCCAGTTACAAAATAAGTAGGTCACAGAGATGAGAACTATGACATATGGAACATAGTAAGTAATACTGTAATAACTTTCTATGGTGACTATACTTGTGGTGAGCATGGCAAAATGTATGGATTGCTGGAAACACTAAGTTGTACACCTGAAAGGACAATCATGTGTCAACTATACTTCAATGTAAAAAAAGGGCAATATATGAATTATGATTAACAACAATAAAAAGTGTCACAAAAGGCAAAAAGAAAAGAGAAAACAAAGGGTTGGAGAACTATCCCGAACAGAAGAAGACTGAATAGATATAGCAACTTCCCACAGATTGAAACCCTTGGGGTAGGGGTGGGACAGCTACAAGAAGCATTATTGTGGTCAACTGGGGATAGTATTTGTTGTGTTATGTTAAAGTTACTGAGTATGACAGGTGTATTGTGGTTATGAAGAACTGTCCTTGTTTTTAGGAGATACATACACTGAAATGTTTAGGAGTGAGGAATAAAGTAGAGTGTCACAATCTAACTTTCAAATGGTTAAGCACAAGAATAAAATACACACTCACAAATAAAGCAAATGTGATAAAATGTTAATGACTGATGAATTCTAGGTGAGGGTATGTGGGTATTAATGATTTTTCTATATTGTTCGACTTTTTTATGGTTTAGAAATTTTCAAAATAATTGGGGGAAAATTCTCCCACAGTTTCTACTTGGTACCTTTACTCATTAAATAGAAAGCAGTATTTCATACATACAAGGAATAGCTTAATACATGTGTAAGGCAGAAATAATTTTTAAAAAGAACGCAACACCCATTCCCATGCTGCCTAAAACAGAACACTGGCCAACACCAATGAAGTGCAGTGTCAAGTCCTAGTTGCTTCTCCCATAGACATAACAACAATTTCCTAAAACATGTTTCTATTATTTCCCATGTAAATCTCTAACCTACAAATTTCTGACTTTAAAGACACTATCTTGATTAATATAAAGTGATATATTTGAATAGTAATATTAAGTGATTTATTCTAAGACAATACAGCAATACAGTAGCCAGCATTTATGGCATTATTCCTAGCCATCTTTGCTTTCCTATTAAAAGCCTTGTAACTTTCTTTACTTGGTGGCTAATAGGCGATACTCAGTACTTTTTTAAAGAGTAGGAGGAATGTACTAATTGCTTTACTTGCCACTTTCCCCTATGCCTAACAGTGAACTGTGTTAATTACCAGCAAGCAGCTGGAAACAAGAACTCATAGCACATTATAGGTTTCATTCTCTGATGCTGTCAAAAAAGAATGCTGCCTTTGCCTCCTAGGTATTTTTTTACTAGCACTAAGATGCTTCACTCTCCAGTGGAAAAAAAACTGAAGAGATGATGACAAATTCAGGTATTCTTTGCTACCCTGTGCCAAATGCACAGAGCCAAATGATGATGACACACTGATTTCTTCCTTAATTTTATAAGTAAATACATAACCTCAAAATTTACACAGGGCCCACTTCATTCAGGTCTCTTTCAAATATTACCTTCTCCTAGACCTACCTTTCTCTATAAAACAACCATTTATTCTTTTTCTTCATAGCACTCACCAATAGTGAGTTGGTATAATTTTTGGGTGGTGGTGTGTTTCTTCCACTAGAAAATAAGCCCCATGAAGGCAGGGATTTTGATGCCTTTTCACTGTCTAAAACAGTGTCTGACAAAGAGTAGACACTCAGAAGTGACAATGCCTAATAAACAATCTTAAATGAGCCATTCAAACAGCAACTCATATATGTTTACTGCTTTCTATGTGACAAAAGAGAAAAATTCAGTATTTACAAAACTTGTTTTATCATTTTTAAGAATGAAGAGAAACAGGCACCTAGGTGGCTCAATCATTAAGTGTCTGTCTTTGGCACAGGTCATGATCCCAGGGTCCTGGACTCGAACCCCGTGTCAGGCTCCCTGCTCAGTGGGAAGCCTACTTCTCCCTCTCCCACTTCCCCTGCTTGTGTTCCCTCTCTTGCTGTGTCTCTCTTTGTCAAATAAATAAATAAAATCTTAGAGAAAAAAAAAGGAATAAAGAGAAACAAAGGCAAAGAAAACAACACCACTATATTATCCTTCAGAATAAAAACATTTCTAGAACATTATGGGAGACTCAGGTGTCCATCAACATTACCTGTTTTTATCAAATACTGTCATTTGTGCAACAAATGTCTTTTCCCCATCTTCACGATTTCGTTTTCTTCTGGCTGGAAGTTCTTCATTGACATCTGAATTTCACAAACATTTCGTATGAGTCAAATATTCAAACACAAAGGTATTTGTTTATGATATGGTCCCTAATCCTAAATTAGGTACAAATTACAATTAATTTGTGATATAATGTTAAGACTTACACTTTTCAATTTTATGTTTTACCATATGTTTATGTCCTTACTAGGCAAGGAGAAAAAATCCTCACTTATGGTTACTTTTCAAAGTCAAAGGCTACTTCAAGACTCAAAGATTATTTCCCCAAAGGTGCCTCTTACTGAATTTCACATATACCTCTATTATCCCACTCATGATTTTGCTACAATTACTTATATCTATCTCTGCATGCTAGGTCAGCTTTTGAGAGCTTCTGGAGGACAGGACTGAATATTTTAATGATCTTTGTATTCCGGGCACTTATGTGCTGGTTGAATGATTACCTCAAAAGTAGATTCAGGTGGGAAGATAGAGGGATTATATGTGATAAGCAAATACAATAAAACCTTAATTACAGAATATAAGTGTAGGTAAACAAATATTTACTATATAAAACTCTTTAGACAGTTATATACATATGAAATTTTTCACAATAAAATGTCATGTGTTGGGGGTAGGAATGAATTCATTGTTTTGTTTGCTGAGGGACTAATGGGAAATACCAGTCTTCTCCATCCAGTGTTCACTATGTATTTTCTTACTACATGAAATATGTTTCATCATGTAAAAATGAGAACTTTACAGATTAAATACCTAGTACAGCACAACAGCCAACCATTTAAAAATCCAGGGTAATCTACCGTAAAATTAATTATCTCATCAGACTGTAAAATATCTGCAAATAAAGGTCATTTCACGCCTTTAGAATGCATGCAATTTACTTCTAGTTCTGCACCATTTTCTTCCTTGGGAAAGCTAAGTTTAAGAAAAAACTATTAAAATAAAAATTACCAATATTTTCATTGGTTTCTCCATTAATCATTCCATTAAACTCTCTTCTTCCCGGACGAGTCACTCTAAATAGCAATGAGTAAGACTTCACCATATGGCTGTTACTAGGTTCAAATTCATTACTGGAAACTGCAAGGGACGGGAAATTTCCAGGTTTTGTTTGATTGAGATCAGGATTCAAAGGCACCTGCTTTTTACCTGTAGGAACTTGCCTTATTGGACAACTTACATCCTGCAAAGGCAAAGATTATGAAATTATACTTATTTATGCATATGCAATTATTACAAGAATTAAAATAAAACTTATAATCACAGATATAGGAAACATCATTACCAAATGGCATGCTAAAATTCTAATCATACTTCTGAAAATTGTGATGAAGGAAAAAGAAAATTTGGAACAGCTATATCCCAAATATTAACAACTAAGGTTCTCCAATATAATGAAAATAATGGTACAGTATATAAAATACTTAGCTGATGGTGATCTGAAATAGTTTCAAATTAGACATTTGGAATTAAAACCATGCTTAAAATGTATTTATTAAGCTCATATAAATTAATAATATTTTCCCTTAAATTTTCTATTTTAACAAAATAATTGATAGGACCATTAGAAATGAAAAAAGAATTATAAAAACACCACTGTCAATGTTACAAAGTATTAAATCCATGTATTTAAATGTTGCTTATTGGAGCAACATTGTTCATCTTATGAATAATATTCTGTAGAAATTATATAACTGGAGTTATGCTTAAATAGCTGAAAAACTGGAAGATATGAAAGACCTTTATAACAAGATAGTAGCTTCTTTTTGAAAACCAAATACATTCTTATTCTAATAAAAAATTCTACTCTACAAGAGTATAAAATGAGAAATATTTAAGTTTCCCCCACCTCCTCCCGGTCCTATACTCTAGAGATGACTAATATTAGCAGTTGGTTGTATACATCCTTCTAAGTACATGTTTACATCTATTATTTTTTGAAACACAAAAAGGACACTACAATTGTATTCACATTTTTTTGCCTGCATCTTCAAGAATGTTCACATCGCTGTTTATCATGCATATGGGGATTGCATGGAAGGGAGGAATGGTATTTCTTAACTTTGAAATTTTGAATATATACTTAAACTGTTGTCTCCTAATCACCTTAGTCCACTCCCTATGAGTGCTTTAGTAGTGTTCAAGTCCTGTGTCACTTTAAGATTTTGGAAGAACGTCAAAACAGAAATCTCTATACAGGTCATTCCTAATCCTAAAATACCCAAGATCTTGAGGCCACTAAAAGTACTGGTTGCTGAGAAAATTTAACCATCCAAACATGTGTTTCTGTGGTGAATGATTTCACCTGATAAATAGAAATTTGAGGCAATGTATTAATAGATCAATGGCAATAACACTAGCAACAGAATTTCTTTGCTTGAGAGTAGTGTTACAAGAGGTGATCCTTTTGGGAAAAACTCTCACAGTCCTTATTTAAATTTCAATTGGTATAAACTGCTAAAAATTTAAGAGATCAAAGTGATAGGGAAGCATCTGATTTTATGTCCTAAGATGCTAAAAGATAGCTTCTTCCCTTCACTGTCAAACTCCTATAGCAGAAAGTTTAATGCAGATCCCTCAGCTGCCCAGAAAAAAAAACATTAAGATCTAGGAGGTTGGCAAAAAAGGTTATCATTTTTTTAATTCAGCCATCAACATCTTTAAAAGCTTTCAAGGTATGGGGTACCTCAGTGGCACAGTCGGTTGGGCATCCGACTCTTAGTTTTAATTCAGGTTGTGATCTCGGGGATGTGGGGTTGAGCCCCACCTTGGGCTCTGCCCTCTGTGCTTATATCACAGAGTCGGCTTGGGACTCTCCTTTTCCCACTCCCCTGACATGCTCTCTCTTTAAAAAAAAAAAAGAAAGAAAAGCTTTCAAGGTTTAAAAGCACAATATAGGGGCGCCTGGGTGGCTCAGTGGGTTAAGCCTCTGCCTTCAGCTCAGGTCATGATCCCAAAGTCCTGGGATCGAGCCCCACATCAGGCTCTCTGCTCAGCAGGGATCCTGCTCCCCCCCCCTCTCTGCTTGCCTCTCTGCCTACTTGTGATCTCTGTCTGTCAAATAAATAAATAAAATCTGAAAAGCACAATATATATGCATGAACATACTCAATTAAAAGACTATTCCACATAATCTACCAATATTGTGTCATATGTTACCTTTCTTTTTTTGTGGCAAACTTTCACAAGCAGGACTTCCAAGGTAACAGAATTTTGTTCATTTTCTGAGTTTTGTGATGGCTTATCTAAATAGAAAATCAATACTTTAAAATGTTTTTGTTTAAAAATATAAATACCATACTCATTTTCCTAAGAAGTCTGGGAATTTCAGACAAAAAGACTTCCTATAATAAAGATTTCCCAGAAGTTTACTAATTTTTTCCCCAATTTGTAGCAAACTCTTTAAAACCCTTTATATATAAAGTCATTTATATTTATATATAAAGTCATTTTTATATATATGTCATTTAAACAAACTTTTCACAATACAATTATAATTACCTTCCTATAATACTATGATTTCTTTTGATTCAAATAAGATGTTCAATTATTTTAATTAATGCTAAAACATTTACTGATTATATGGATATAAAGATTTAACATTTACGATAAAAAGAAAATATAATAAACTGCTAGTCAAAAGTATTTTTGACAAATACAGTTAAAGCTTCTTGGCAGAAAACACAAATGAAATATTCAAGAGACAACCACATGCAAACATTTTAAATTTTTTTCCTCCCACAATCTATTAATAGAAAAATTACTTAAAGATATACTTAAATTGAACTAGTTAGTACTATGTATGTTTTATTTTGAATGCGACAGCAAACCAAAAAGTTCTTGGATTTGACTAGGACTTGTGATCAAAGGGATTAAAATAATGGATTTCATATGTAAAAGTTTTACAAACAATTATATTATCATTTCACAAGAAAGATAGTTTTTTACTTTTTCCCTAGAATTTCTCTAAAGCCTGAGCAGGATAGCTAAATTTAG
This sequence comes from Mustela nigripes, assembly GCF_022355385.1. Lineage (NCBI taxonomy): Eukaryota > Metazoa > Chordata > Mammalia > Carnivora > Mustelidae > Mustela > Mustela nigripes. The sequence goes on from NC_081572.1 coordinate 40,045,608, forward strand.
GATATTATTTACTACACAGGGGAATCTATCTTGGTTTATAAAGTTCAGGGATTTTAATTTTAAATAATCGTTTATGTTCTCTGTATCAATTAACTGACAAAGTCTTTTGCAAATTAAGGTTCTCGAGTACTTCTCTATAACTTACTTGTCTTTAATCCCAGAGGCATTAATAGTTCAAACTATTTAATCAATCATTACTAGGTTTCAATAATATATAGAACTACGACAACAGATGAATCTACAAACATACAAATAATTTTCCTTCTGAGATTTTGCACAACGCTTTTTTCTACTTAAAAACATTCTTACGTAGGGTGTGTACATAAGATACATTTCAATCAGTCTCTTTGAAAGTTGTAAACTTTCAAAGTAAAAAAACTTTAATATGGAAAAAAAAATTCAGTGTTTAAAATGCAGTAACAAAAATGCTCTCCAAACCATAATCACCATGAAAATAGTACCCTAATAATCTTTGTGTATTGATTCTAAGCAGCTTCAAGTAGTAATAGCTAAACAAAAGTCTTCATTTAAAAACAAAAGGAAAAAAATAATCAAATTTTAGGGATCTTGATGTTGGTTTTCTATCTTGATTTCTTAAAAATATTATTTAAAAAAAAACTACAAATATACCTTGATTAGACAAGAGAGGCAATATAGTTGCTTCTTCCCAACTTCCACTAATTTTCAAAGTTATAATGGGAAATTATTTTCTGGAAACAGAAGTATCAACAGAGTTTACTTTCTCATTTACCTCAGTAACATCAAGAAAAAAAAAAACTTCAAGTGAATTTGAGCAATTCTGAACTCTATGTATTTTGTCATGTAGACAGGAAAAAAGTTTAATCCAATGAATTTAAACTATTTCAAGTAAAATTAAATATTAATCAATCAAGTAACAGTATTAATTAGTAAATATTCATTAATATCCATCATCTATTTCAGTTATGGATAACTTACATATATTTTATGTATGTCCCTGGGAACAAAGGGCTAACAAACCTATAAAATTCAAACTATAAGCTTTAAAGTATTAGAGTCCATGTACTTTAAAAGTACAACAGAAAAACCAAGTATAAAGAATGATTAGAAATAAGGACTCTATAAGACGGTTTTAAGTGATTAAGGAAAAAACATAAAAATGCTACTCAGTTTACTTCTATATAAAAATGGATCAGATCTAAGGCAAAGCCAGAAGTATAGTGACAGTAGTTAATAGAACTATGACCAGATTTCAAACTACTTACATAAAAAACCTGACTTAGTTATCAAACTATTCTAATGTAACCATATTATTATTAAACTTTGTTTCTTACTAAACAATACCAAAGATGATCACCTTGATGTGTTTCTTAAAAAGATGTCATTCCATTACACAATAAAGGTGGATTAACTCAAGCAGCATATTACTCAATTTGAAACCAACTGAAACTTTACCTAGCATGCTTTTACCTCTCTTAATGAAGTACATTTAAGACTATATACTTTTCTTCGTAAAATATCTAAAATATTGATATATCCCTTTGGTAGCAGTGGTTGTTTCTATTGTTTTATTAATGCAAAAAAACCACGATGCAATACCATCAACTAAAAACGTTCATACAGAAAGGATTCTACTCAGGGGACTCTTCACCTAGTTCAGGTTCTAAGACAATTTAAAGTCCAAAAATACTGGAAATAAAAAATAGTAAAACTTAAGAAATTTAATTGAAGATTTTCCCGTTATTTTCTAGTTATAATCTCTAGGAAGATGATGGCTCTAAATTGAGTAAGATAATGTTATATAGGTTAGTATCCTAACAAGTATGGCTTTTTAGAGATAAGAATTGGAATTTCATTTTAGATAATAAGCCACATACAGAAACATTTACACTGAATAATTTTAACAATTTCAAAATCTACTTAAAACTTAAATGGCTAGCAGGAAGCAATAAGGAAACCAGGCTATGAACAGGATTTTATATATGTAGTTTACCTACCAAAGCTTTTAAGCCAGTTTTTAAAAATCTGTTCCTCAAACAACCTATTTCTGAATCATCTTGGTGCTTTATTAAAATACAGACTCCTAACTGTATCAAAATCCTACAAGATCCAAGTCTTCGTCCAGGTATACAGATTTTAAACAAATTGCCAAAACATTTCTATACACACAAAATTTAAGAACTTCCTACTTTTAAAGTTTAAACAGGTACAAGTTACATCTTCCACATCTCACCATTGACCACATAAAGCAGTAACTGAAACCACTGGATAAGTCAACTAAAGAAACGGAATTATCAGAATCAACCTTTCTTCCACTAGTATAATTTTATAAATTTACACGCAAAAAAAAAATTTCTTTTTTTACATTCACAAAAGTGTTTTATTATTAAAATGCCAATGTATTTACTTTTAAGTACATACCATTTTTGTGGAAGAAACCAGTAAATGTAAGCTGCAGATGGGCTGACAAGCTAAAAAAACAAACCAAAAGTTTATCACTTTAATGCTCTATAATAAAAATAGCACTAAACTTTAAAAAAGTACACCAAAATCAAAGTTACTTCAGCTAATTTATAATGTTTGATTTTCTTATTCTTAACTGTGCAAGCCCATGACTCTACACATTGTCTATGTACTAAAAACAAAACAACCCAACACAAAACAACACACAAAAACACCAATGGAGTACATCAGAAAAAAAAAAAAAACAAAAAAAACAAAAACAGATTACCAAATGAGGGGCAAGAGTATTTACTGTGCTTTAGTACTCTGCCTATAAAATAAGGACACATTTCCCCTCCCACCCCTGAAAAGAAAATTCTGATAAGGATAGCTGAGTTCATGCAAATGTATCTGAATACTTTAAAGCTATGGAAATTCAATCTCCTAACAAATCAAACGGAACCATCACTTTCTTCTTCCATTAGGGGTAAAATATACAATTATAGATCTGCTATAGATTTGCAATTTATTGTTTCAACACATCATTCTCATTTACTTTTAGAAGCAATAGAAAAGGAAACAAATTATACTGATCCTTTAGAAAGTTATCAACTAACAATAGAAAAACTATTAAGATATGACAGAATAAACAAAAACATTCATAGGTTTCTGTAGTACCTTTAAACTGCAAAAGAGAGCAATCAGTTAATCAGAAGCCATTCAAAACTTTCTAGAACACAGTTTTTGTCATGTGATAGATACCAGATTATAGAGGGCCAGACGGAACAGATGTTAGGGGAATGGAAGCAATACTGATTCCTTACCGAAAAAATATACTAGTGTAAAAGGCAGTAAGGTGACATTTTAGTCATTCTTATAATCAGAGGCGAAGAGTTATAAAAAGACATTGAGGCCAGAGAGTTTTAAGGAGCAAGTAATGATTGAAAACAAGGACATATCATAAAGAAGTTAGCTTTATAACTATGCCCAGGATTTGTCTTTCTTAGAGAAGAGGACAGTGATCCTTCAACAGAAGATGTGAAAATGCCTCTATCTTCTTACTGAGGTAAGCCCTGAAACTGTATGCTAAAAATCTACAGGGTGGGGGCGCCTGGGTGGCTCAGTTGGTTAAGCAACTGCCTTCGGCTCAGGTCTTGATCTAGGGGTCCTAGGACTGAGTCCTGCATCGGGCTCCCTGCTCTGCGGGAGTGTGCTTCTCCTTCTCCCACTCTCCCCTGCTTGTGCTCTTTCTCTCTCTGACAAATAAATAAAATCCTACCAAAAAAAAAAAAAAAAACACCAAACCAAACCAAACCAAAAAACTACAGGGTGGAAGTTTTCAAAGGGCATTTCCAGAACAGTACTAAGAAAAGTATGTCAGAGTATCAGCAGAGGACAAAATGACTATGAAGGGTGCAACCAGAGTTCTGAAAGCATAAATATGAGAGAAAATGAAGAGTAACAACTGTAACTTAAGTATCAACAAAATAAAAATGGTACACAATGGGATTCTTGAAAACAGGTAATTCATGTATATTACTTTCAGACATGAATCAGATATATTTTGAAAACACGTAAGGAGTAGGAAAAAGGAGGGTGGACCATAAAACGTACATGAGGAAATTTTTAGGAATCTTTATCTTGACCGTGGTGGTTGTTACCTATGCATAGTTGTCCAAATTTAGAACTATATACCAAAGAGACTGAATCTAACTGTATATAATTCATACTTCAAAAAAAGCACATTAAGGGGACAGACTGTAGAAGCCCAAAGGAATTTTTCATGATGATGGAAACATTCTACATCTTGATCATGGTTATGGTTATGTAAGTGTATTCATTTGTCAAAACTCTAACTATATATTTAAGGTGGGTGTATTTTATATCCAAAGCTGATTTTAAAAAGTGTATCTGCCATCTACAAAATCTATGTGCCATTTTACTAAAAAATAACTAGCATTCTCCTATAAAAATAGTTCCATAAATGTTACCTTACAAACCAGAATTAGCAAAACTCCAAAACATAACTGAAGACAAAGAAGAATATTCTATAATCTCCACGTTAGAAGATAATCCATTAGTCACAACTAATCTATCCCATTCTTAGTTGCATGACTTAAACGTACATACCAGGGCCACGTTAATTTTCTTTTCTTTTTTTTTTAAAGATTTTATTTTTATTTATTTGATAGACAAAGATCACAAGTAGGCAGAGAGGCAGGCAGAGAGAGAGGAGGAAGCAGGCTCCCTGGCTGAGCAGAGAGCCCGATGCGGGGCTCGATCCCAGGACCCCAGGATCATGACCCGAGCCGAAGGCAGAGACTTTAACCCACTGAGCCACCCAGGCGCCCCACGTTAATTTTCTTAAAACCCCATTCTGAATGTATCATTTCTCTCCCCAAATATTCCAATGAGTCTCCAAATGCCAAGTCTTTTGTCTAATTGCTATCTGTTATATAGCTCCCATTTTTTTTTCTCTGCTAAAGCCTATATAAGAATAAACAGGTCAGGATGGTAGACAGAAAAATCCAAGTTTAAATTCTGGCTCCAGTTATTAGCCGTGACCTGAAATCTGTAAGATAAGGAAATGACCTCTCTTAAGATTGTGAGGCTTACATAAAACAATAAAGTACTCATCAAAGTACCCTTTCCCTATTCTATAATGACCCCATCCCCAACCATCCCAGAGCTTAATGATCACAGCTTAATCTCAAGTATTTGTATATACCACTTTTTTGTCACTCTTTTTACATACATATTACCTTTTGAGACAATCTTTTTATTACATCAGTTTCCCTAGCACCTAGCAGTGTCTTATAGAAAGGCACTCAACATACTTTCAGAAGAACAGCAATGTCTCCTAGAACAAGATTTTTTTGTTCTTAAACTCTATGTCCAACATGGGGCTCAAACTCATGACCCTAAGATCAAGAGTCACATGCTCTATGCAATGAGCCAGCCAATTGCTCCTAGAGTAACAGATTTTTAAGGTCAGGGATCATGACCCATTACACTGTAGTGCTTAGTGTTATTTAGATTGTTTTTATAGAAAATGTGGTTCTGGGACGCCTTGGTGGCTCAGTTGGTTAAGTGGCTGCCTTCGGCTCAGGCCATGATCCCAGTGTCCTGGGATCGAATCCCATATTGGGCTCCTTGCTCAGCAGGGAGCCACTTCTCCCTCTGCCTGCCACTCTGTCTGCCTGTGCTCACTCTCTCTGACAAACAAATAAATAAAATCTTTAAAAATAAAAAAAGAAAAGAAAATGTGGTTCTAAGTTCCAACTCTGAATTGACAGAAACATCTTGCACTGATCTACCCCCCAAAATATTTTAAATCAGTGTTACTCAATATGTAGTCTGCAAACTGAACTAAGGAAACTTGTTACCAATCCATAAGTAAGAAACTAAGAGTAAGACTTTTAACACTATAATAGAAATTTAACGTTGCCATAACATCCTCCAAGCTTGTCATCAGTAAGTATATTTATAAAAACATCAATCTATAAAAGATTGAAAATTAAGCACAGAAAAGTCCCTCACCACAGGTGGTTTGAGGTACAGTTTTTTTTTTTTTTTTTTTTTTTTTTAAAGATTTTATTTATTTATTTGACAGAGAGAGATTACAAGTAGGCAGAGAGGCAGGCAGAGAGAGAGAGAGAGGAGAAAGCAGGCTCCCTGCCGAGCAGAGAGCCCGATGCGGGACTCGATCCCAGGACCCTGAGATCATGACCTGAGCCGAAGGCAGCGGCTTAACCCACTGAGCCACCCAGGCGCCCCTGTTTTGTTTTTTTTTTAAGATTTTTTTTTTTTTTAAAGATTTTATTTATTTATTTGACAGAGAGAAATCACAAGTAGTCAGAGAGGCAGGCAGAGATAGAGAGAGAAGCAGGCTCCCCGCCGAGCAGAGAGCCCGATGTGGGACTCGATCC
>NC_081572.1:40365920-40453739 GCF_022355385.1 Mustela nigripes
GGGGGGGGGGGGGGGGGGGGGCTGGCCCAGGAGCACTCCGGGCCTGTGGAGGTACTATGTACACTTTTACAGAGCTTGGGAAGGACCAGAGGAAAAGAGAGGATGTAGAAAAGGGGCAGCGGGGACATGGAAACTCCTGTACAGTGGCGACAGGGAAGAAAAAAGGCACAAGGACGACGACCCCAAACCATGCAGACGAAACAAGGCCTGTGCAGCACAGCAAAGCAGTGGGGCCTGGCAGGAGGGCAGGTTCCCCCAACCCAGGGGCCTGGCAGGAGGCACAGCCCTATCCCCCGGCCCAGGGGCCCACCAGAAGGTACGGTCTCCCCCCTCCCCAGGGGCCCGACAGGAGGCGCAGTCTCCCCCAGGCAGCAGCCTGCATGGGCAGCCATGGCCGTGCCATTCTCAGCCACCCGCAGCTCATGGCAGATAGCCTTCCCCGTACAGTCCCAGGGAGAGAGGAGGAGCCTACAAGATCGGAGTGACATATGACATCACACTTCACCAGGGTCTATGCTTTTAGAAGCCTTTCCAGAAGGCAGCCGATTTTCTCAGGTAGGCAGCAGAGTGTGGCAGAAGGGCCTTAGAGCTGTTCTGCCACAAGGCTAGGGCAGGCCCAGAAGGTCCCTAAGGTCAGCAGGTCAAGGGAAGGAACCTGAAGTCACATGGGGGGTATGTGGCCCCTCTGGCTTACAGCCCCCTCAGCAGGCACGGCCGGGGTGGGGGGGAATGCCAGCACTGAAGTCCTCAACCTAAAACCCTCCCCAGCGCTTTCAGAGTCACTGTGGACCTGCCAGGCAAATAGTCATTTCCTTGGCATGGTGACCATCCCCAAACTTCCCTGGCTTTTAGGTTTAAATTTGCTAATGCATTGAACACACAGAGCCACAGAGCACAAAAAGTGGCTTAATTCCTCGCTGAGCCACCAGGCCCCTGCAGGTTTCTGCTGGTTATCAAGCCCTTTATTGGAACGGAAGTATCTACACCCCCGGACCGCCAGACCTGACTGGGTTAGAAACCAGACTTGCCAGCAGATGAGGGCTCCAGAGCCACCAGAACATAGGCCGGGATGCTGGTTTGGCTACTAACAGTGGAAGAGCTGGGGGGATGCTCGTCCACCCAGCCTGAAAACGGATCAGAGATAAACCCCACAAAGCCAGCAAGAGTGCCCTCTTCGGCTGTGCAAGTAGAGAACTGTTTCTGGGGCTGTCGTCAGGGGTACAGCCCTTCCCGCCCCTGACTCCAGAATGGGCCCGTGTGCGATTCTGTAGGCACCAGGCAGAGACCTGCCCACGCAGGTTTGCTTACCCCCAGGCTGCGGAAAACAGCTGGATACACCAGTTCCTGAAGGCATATGGCTTCCCATGCTGGGGTGAGGGATCTGCTCACTTCTCACCACCCATCAAAGCCACCACCGACACCCCCACCGTTAAGGTAGCACCTGGATTAACAGACCCTGCAGCCAGTTCTACCCCTTTTCTCCACTCCTGACGCGGAACATTCTAGTCTCCACCTTGGGCTACACATCAGCATGGCCTGGGGAGCTCTTTAAATATCTGGATGCCTGGGCCACACCCAAGCCAATTAAATTGGAATCTTGGGGTGGGGCAGTGGCCGGTTCACTCAGCGGAATTTCGAAAATCTTCCCAGGTTATCCCACTGTGCAGCCCAAGCTGAAAACCACTGTTTCCGGTCCAAGTGCTTTGGGAGGTTCTTGGGCTCTGTTTTTGTAATGGTAAGAAATAAAGTCAAAATAAAGGAATTTCCCTCTGACAATTCTCAAAGAATCTACAAGCTTAAAATAATATGTCTAACTTGGCCAATTCAAATTTTAAAATATGTACTTTTTTTTTTTTTACTAGAACTTTATAAAGCTCATTCACTGATTCTGCAAATTGTTTGGCTTTCTGTTGAATTAAGGATAGTCAAGTGCCGTGTAAAATGTGGGTCTGTTGAAGGACCCTCTCCGGGTGCCCATGAAACACCTCACAACTTCAGAAGAGTTACTACTAATCCCTACTTGGTAGAGTTGCCCGGTTTAGCAAAAACAAACAAACAAAAACAAATCAAAACAAATCACACCTAGGGCACTCAGTTAAGTTACAATCATCTGGGGAGTTCTTCAAACATTCCAACAGCCGGGCCACACTCCACACCAATGACACTGAACGTCTGGGTTATCAGAATTTTTAAAATCTCTCCATTTCAGACATGTCCCAAGTACTGCATGGAACAGAACAACTCCTGGGAGGTCTGTTCTGTTCGCCTGAAATGCACACCAAGTGGGGCATTGTGGGTACCACCTGGCAGCTGCAGCAGACCTCCCAACTAGACAACAGACAAAGGAGGGGGCAGCCCAGGAAGGGGGCGGGGTCTGCCGCACCTGCTCCCAGAGTTAGTACCTCTGGGAACCCTCACTGGAGGCCATGGGCCTCCCGCGGACTAGCTCTCACGCGTGGAAGAGCACTTAGAAACACCAACTGGAATGACAGCCTAGGTTTCATAAGACAACTTCGGCTGAAGAAGGTTGGATGGGTGATGCTTGGGTGAAGATGTGGAGTTTCACCTCACTTTAAAGTCGGCCCTCTTCCAGAGACCCCCATGCCCAGCACCAGGATGGTCCAGAGGGGCCTTTCAGACTCAGGCTTCCTCAGGGAAGCCACTCCCGAAACGCCCCCTTCAGGAAGGGGGCAGCAAAACACTGCAAGTCGATGGCTTTCCACCCGCTTTTCCAAAAGCAGAAATTCCCATCCCCATAGTGACTGTGTAATCCAGGCCTCTGGGGCCTTCTCTGGAATTCTGTATCAGTGCAGCTAAAGGGCACAGAAAGTTTAACATATAAAATGCTCACCCCTGGGGTGAGTCCTGCATGCACCAGGACCTTGATGTGGCTGGCCTCCCTAGGACTCCTTCCAGTGGAAAATCCAGACTAAAGCCAAGTCATGATACGTCTTCTTTCCTTTCCTTTAGTTGGGGGCCATTCCCGCCTCTTAGCAAATTCTCAAGAGACCCACTCCTCCTGCTTTCTGCTGCTGCTGCTTCTAAGACCCCCGGAGGTGCCCAAGGACACCAGTGTCCTACGGGCTTGAGAGACTCCCAGAAGACCGAATGCCCTAGTCTGCTTGGGGTGGGTGACCCCAAAGTCCTGAATCAGACCAACGCAGCCCCATTATCTGTGGCGTGAAACAAAGCCCACACATGGGCTTAGAGAGAAACCACGCGATCCAACAACAGCAGAAGCTGACCGGCACGGAGTGAAGACCGGTCCTGCCTTTGTGAACAGGAACCATTCATCCCCCAGTCCCCAAGCCCCTCTCCACCCTCTACTGTCTTCTCTTCTCTGCAAACACCCCTCAAGGCCTCTCCCCAACATGCCCAGACTTTCCTTTTTCCACCGGAATTGCTGAAGACAACAAGAAACTGCAGGTGAAAAAATAAGACCATACATATTTATACATACTCGGATTAAGGAAACAAATCAAAAGCCATGTACCACTGAAACAAATAGGAAAACTCAAAGTGCCCTATCTACTTCCAGCTGCCCAAGACAAAAGATCACATTAAAAATCCAGAGGGTGCATTTCCCCTACGTGCCACTGAGGATGGAAGGCTAAGGTTTCCATACAACGTCCAACTGTGTCTCTCACCAGCACACCTCGCAGGGCTGAGAATGGAATGCAAGAGTGTTTCTAAAAGCTGGGATCCCAGGTCAGGGGTGGGGGTGGGGGACACCCAGCTGAGCCAAGCCCAGAGCTCAGAATCCCCAGGCCTTGTGGAGACCAGGGAGCTGGGCAGCAAGGAAGGTCCACTCCCAGCCCACCGATGCCATGGAAACAGTCCCTCCGTGCTTCGCTTTTCCTAAGATGCAGCAGTGGGAAGGAAACGAACAGGCGAGTGAGCGAGCTCCTCCCTGAACAGCAGGTCTCTGGATGGCCCATGCCAACACGTACTGCAGACCACCCCCCCCCCGGTGTCCCCCGGCTCCTTCCTTTGAATCCCTTTATTGTACACCCAAGTTAAATGCTGCTTATGTTTCACGGTCTTAAAAATAAAACAGAAAGAGGTAGGTAAGCGGGGATTGGGAAGTGTACAGGGAACTCTAAAAATACCAAGAACTCTTGGAATGAAGGTCGCCCCACGCTAGCTGGGCCTCTGCAGGCCTGAGTCCTTTGGACACACAGTGCCCAAGGATCGCGGGAGCTGCCAGCTGGGGAGGGGTCTTGGGAGGGCCTGAGCACCTAGGCTTCAAAGGTGGTCAAAGGTTGGGGAGGATGTAGTCGTCGGGCATTTGAGTTCCTGAAAAAGATCAGACATCGGCTCCCACTCCCGGAGGGAACAGGGACTGGTGTGAAAGAGCTTGTCTCACTAGAGCATGTTTTAATCCTCCTCCCCAGAGGTAGAATCATTTTTGTCCAGATTCTGATACGCCATCTTCCAGTTCTTGTTATTAAAGTAACTCCCGATCGCAGACCTTGTCCCTCCCACATCCAGGACTATCTGCCCCTGCAGACAGGCCACAGAATGAGGGGACAGGAAGGGCACAGATGTCACCCACACCCACAGCCCCAAGCTCACCCCTTGCTGTGTGCACGGCTTCCCCCACATACACACCAGTACACATGGCGTGGTGGCCGGAGATACATTTACAGTGTGTGTGTGTGTGTGTGTGTGTGTGTGTGCACACGCGCGTGCGCGCGCACGCGCACTCAATTGCGTGCGTGGCCTGGCTTGGGCTGCATCCCCAAGCAGGGTCTGCCCCTTGGTCCCAGGGTCCGGGGGTCTGAGTCCCCAAGGCTGCTCTGTAGCCAGCCCTTGTCTCAGTGTTTGATCTCAAGGATGGAGGGGTTGTGGTCCAGGATGGCGAGGATTATCTTGTCCATGTACTGCCTCAGCCGGAAGTTGATCTCCTCCTGCTCCTTCAGGGCTTCCATGAGCTGGAGGGAATGGGAGATGCAGGTCAGAGGCCAGGCCCGGGCTCTGGTGCAGAGGTAGCTGATTGCCAGCTCACATGTGAGCCAGTGCCCGACGACCAAGAAGCTCGGGAAACCCTGGGCAAGGCAGGCCCCAGGACCAACCTTGGCACTCAGCCACCAGAACCAGCTAAAGCAGCAGCCGCTCACACCTGAGGAGTGTGAACTGTTCACCCGCCCAGCCCCAACCCCAGGTGGTCTGTGGAGGGACCCAAGTGGGACAGGCTGAGGACACTGGCCAAAGACATTTCTGATAAAGAACGACACCCCGGGACGCCTGGGTGGCTCAGTTGGTTAAGCAGCTGCCTTCGGCTCAGGTCATGATCCCAGCGTCCTGGGATCAAGTCCCACATCGGGCTCCTTGCTCGGCAGGGAGCCTGCTTCTCCCTCTGCCTCTGTCTGCCATTCTGTCTGCCTGTGCTCGCTTGCTCTCCCTCTCTCTCTCTCTGACAAATAAATAAAATCTTTAAAAAAAAAAAAAAAAAAAGGAACGACACCCCAAGTCCCAGGGCCCTAAGTCTCCTACGGCTTCTGGCTGTTTCCTCTACCTGGAATGGTCCTGTCACCACCCCAGCCCCGCCTGTGTGGGTCCATTCCTGATGTGTCCTTTAGGAGAAAATGTTGGTTCTGTCCCCAGGTGGGAGCCCCCCCAAGACTAGGGATGGGCTCTTAGCTCTGTGTCCCAAGCATGGGGTTAGGTGGTTTAGGGACTTCTTCCAATTGATGTTAAAATGTGACCAGGGCATTACTGGAGGCCTTGGCCTTCATAACCGCACCCTAGTAGGGCAGAAAGGATGGACTTCGGTTCTGGAGACCTGGGTCCTTCACTCCCAGGCTGGGTGATCTTGTGTCCTGGTTCCCCAATCTGCAACATGGAAGCGTCCAGAAAGCCTTCTAGTTGTCAGAAGATACAGACAGGCAGCTGCTCAAGAAAGGCTAGGGTCCTTCCCCTCTTGGCTTGAGGGAGAGGAGTTCTAGCCTCTCCGCACTACCTGTTGATGGAAGCAAGCATGCTGATCCACGGCATGCTTCTGGTGGAGCAAAGACTCAAACTCCACTCTGTTCCCAAACCCGGGCTTCTCCCAGCACGTGCAGGACATCAGAACTGACGCAGCTCCACCTGCAGGCTCTGGGCTGCTTTTCCTGCTTGGGTGGCCTGGGGCTTATTATCACAGCACACAGGAACTGGACAGGACTCATAGAGGAGGGGCCAAGGCGCCAAAGGAAGAAGGAATGGGCACGTTACCTCATCACGAGAGGCTGTGTCTATTTCTGCAGCCAGAGACTGGGCTTTGGTCTGGGTGGCAAAGAGGTTCTTTGCTTCATAGAGGCTGAGGCTCAAGATCTGTCCATTCAAGTCATCATTCTGATCCCGCAGCTTATGATTCTCCTGTGCAGGAGGACAAAGGCAACATCAGCTCCCAGAAGCATCCAGAACCCACCAGAACCCATTTCTTGGCACTCACTGTCTCCTGACTGCTACCAGTACCCTCCCCTCGTGTGTGTCATGGCCAGCTCAAGAAGCCTATACATGATGCGGCTTCTGCCAGGCTTAGGGTGGAGGCCTGGTTCTTGGGAGGTCACAGGGTCCTGAGGAGGAGTTACAGGCTTACTCGGGGGAACTGCATTTCCAGACAGGGGCAGGGCTCCTGTCTACACTTCCTCCCTGGGGGAGGATGAGCCAGAAGAGGAGCTCCTGATGCCCCACGTGGGGACATGGCCCACTGGGTAGCTCCTTTTCCAACAGCGGCCCTCTGTAAAGAGTGAGGCTCTAGGGTCTCTGGGCCGGCAGGCCAGATCTAGGCTCCTTCTGTAGCTGGGTTCAGGAATCCTGCTCCGGGAGAACTCTTTCCAGGGGCACCTTTCCTCCTGAGTGCTGGTGCCCCACCGTGCCCTGCCCAGACCCCATGAGCCGACACCACATGCTAGCATTTGTCCCAAGTCTCCTAAGTTCTCACACCTGGGACTTTGGACATCCTGTCATGAACGAGGAAAGGCTGGGGTTTTAGGATTGCTGTGGGGTGCGGGAAAGGCCGATTCAGGGGTGTAACTTAGAGCAGTTACCTACCCCCAGGGTCGGGCTGCTAGTGGGGGCTTCACTCACCAGCACGCCCTCCCTTGGTCTCTGCCCCCCACTGATCCCACTTCCCCCAGCTGGTCTCTGATCATGGGACTGCTCCCGGAAGTTATTTGAAATGGAACCCTGGGCTTGGGGTCTGCTTCTGGGAGGAGCCAACACAGCAAGACACCAATCCATAACTGGGTAAAGTCTCACTCTCCCCCCATCACCAAGGATAGCAGAGTGGTGTCCAAGCAAAGGCCCTGGGGTTTGCATGAGACGCATCTGGGAGGGAAGCCGCCTTGCTGAGCAGCGAGTTGGGCCTGAGCAGCCCTGCCAGCTGGGGGAAGGTGGTGCCGCAGCTCTGGGTTCCTCTGGGGAGACCCAGCCCTCGGGGATGGAATGCTGCCCGGTGCCCACCTGCTTGAGCCGCTTGACCTCATGCTCCAGCTCCACCTCGCGGGCCCTGGCGCTGAACTCGCCCAGGCCGGAGGACGAGCTGCGACCCCTGCCCGGTCGCTCGCAGTCCAGCTTGTACATCTGCAGGTGCTCCAGCTCCTTCCGCAAGTCCTCGATGAGCTGTGTGGGAGACAGGCAGGTTGGCGGTGGCGGGGCCGGTGGGAGGGAGCCCTGGCATTCCCCACCACTACCCCCCAACCCGGGCCCAGGACCCACCTCCTGCGTCGCCTCCCGTTCCTTTTGAAACTCTAGGCGGTTCTGCCGCAGCTTATCCATCATGCGCTTGTACAGGTCAGTCTCATCCTTGAGCCGCAGGCTCGTGTCCTCCAGCCGGTCGGACATGCGCTGCCGCTCCTGGAGTGGTGGTGGTGGGGGTTGTGGGGAGGGTGACCGGGTCAGGGCAGGGCAGTCCCAGAGAGGTTCCCTATGCCTTGGGGACTCAGTAGGGATCTGTGTCAGCCGTAGGCACAGAGCCCTTGGAGCATGGCTTAAAGAAATAGCCAGGGGGTGCCTGGGTGGCTCAGTGGGTTAAGCCTCTGCCTTCAGCTCAGGTCATGATCTCAGGGTCCTGGAATTGAGCCCTGCATCCGGCTCTCTGCTCGGCAGGGAGCCTGCTTCTCTCTCTCCCTCTGTCTGCCTCTCTGCCTATTTGTGATCTGTCAAATAAATAAATAGAATCTTTAAAAAAAAAAAAAAGAAAAAGAAAAGAAAGAAAGAAAGAAACAGCCAGGTCCCTTAGGATTCTAGAAACACAGCTGAAAAAATACCAGGCCTCTGACGTCCTTCAGTGGTGGCAGAAGAAACCTGAATCAGGGTGGCCAAACAGAAACTAACCTCCTTCTCTCTTTTTTATTTTTTATTACATTCACTCTAAAAAATAAACTTGGAGGGCACCTGCGGGGGCTCAGTGGGTTAAAGCCTCTGCCTTTGGCTCAGGTCGTGATCTCAGGGTCTTGGGATCGAGCCCCACATCAGTGTGTGTGTGGGGGTGGTCTCTGCTCAGCAGGGGGCCTTCCCTTTTCCCCCCACCCCCCCCCGGCTCTCTGCCTGCTTCTCTGCCTACTTGTGATCTCTGTCTGTCAAATAAATAAACAAACAAACAAACAAATAAATAAATCTTAAAAAAAAAAAACTTGGAAAATCAAAAATATAGAAAGACAAATTACTATTCATATTTTATTGCCTGTTGTTGCTGCTGTTAGGGCAATTCTGTTAGAATTCCAGAAACTAGCAACTGAAGGCCTTTGTGGCCAACATTGCTTCTCTGGGGATTCAGTTCAAGAAGGGGTAGGCACCTGGGTGGCTCAGTTGAAGTGTTAAGCATCTGCCTTCAGCTCAAGTCCCAGGGTTCTAGGTTCGAGCCCCCAGTCAGGCTCCTTGCTCAGCGGGAAGCCTGCTTCTCCCTCTCCCTCTGCCCCTGCTTGTGTTCCCTCTCCCACTGTGTCTCTCTGTCATATAAAATAAATAAAATCTTAAAAAGAGCAATAAAATACCCAAGTCTGAGACACCCAGACCTGCCGCTCACCTCGTCCAGCTTCTCCGTCTGTGCCTTGAGCCGGGTCACTGTTGTTCTGAGCTCAGCATTTTCCTCCTCTAGCTGCTGCACCCTGGGGAAAGGAGAGGGGCTTAGAATAGATCGACAATTTGCAGCGATTCCCTGCTGCCTGGATGAGGGAAGGTACCAGAA
The DNA here is from genome assembly GCF_022355385.1 of Mustela nigripes. NCBI lineage: Eukaryota > Metazoa > Chordata > Mammalia > Carnivora > Mustelidae > Mustela > Mustela nigripes. The sequence goes on from NC_081572.1 coordinate 40,375,096, forward strand.
AGCAACAGAGAGCAAGTAAGAGCTTCCTGTCACCCAAGGCAAATGGTAAAGACACTGAATGACCATCCTTATGTTTTTGATAAAAGAAAACACTCATCTGTGAGTAAGAACACAGGATTCTTTCTGCATGTGTCCTCACAGCCTGAAACAACACAGGGGATGTTTTTCTGCTAAACAGAGAGAAAGTCCTCCTGTGGCTGGCTGTGGCTGGGCCTTCCTGTTAGAACTCACACTCAGGGGCGCCTGGGTGGCTCAGTGGGTTAAGCTGCTGCCTTCGGCTCAGGTCATGATCTCGGAGTCCTGGGATTGAGTCCCGCATCGGGCTCTCTGCTCAGCTGGGAGCCTGCTTCCTCCTCTCTGCCTGCCTCTCTGCCTACTTGTGATCTCTCTCTGTCAAATAAATAAAATCTTTAAAAAAAAATAAAAAAAAAATAAAAAAAAAAAAAGAACTCACACTCAGAGAGGAACAGTATTTGCTTGTCTTTCTCCCCCTGGCATTGCCTCCCAGACTCTCTGCTCAGCTTTCCAGCAGCTGCCTCCGCATACCCACAGACATAGATTCTGACGGTCGTAATCCTCTGTGTCAGTGTTCATGGGGGGCCATGCTAACAGGATTCCACGGGGAGACACAGGCCAGGTACCCAGGTCATCGTAATGACCTGAGAAGGGGGCCCGAAGTTGTTATGTCAATGGCAATGGAACAGGGAGGGGTCATTTCTGCCTCTGATCCCTACAGAACATTCCCTCTCCTTTGCACTTGTTCCTTCTTTCCTGGAGCATTGGCTTCCAGGCCTCCACTGCCCTCTGGGCTCCCCATGGCTCCCTAGGAGCACAGGGGCAGGCGTCCTCTCTGCCAGGGATCCAGGTGGCCTCCAAGGGGCTTCACCAGCCTGACTCATTAGTGAGGGCCACGGGGCCCTGACTCACCTGCCTTCAGGTCACTCTGGTGGGCCGGGAGGGAGGGATGAGAGATGGGGGAACAGAGGCCCAGGAAAGGACACGGTAGTCCAAAGTCATGGAGCTAAAGAGTGACCAACCCAGATTCCCAGGTTGTTGCTCCTCTCTCTACCAGCCTCAGCTTCCAGCAGCTATCCCTGCAGCTCAGAAGCCCCGAGGAAACCAGGCCCTGCTTCTCCATTCACCTTGGCCCCTGGGGCCCGGGGTCAATGCACCCAAGTGTTCAGGGTCAGGGAGAATCTGACAGCAGGGGGAGCTCCGAGCCTGGACATCAGACCCAGCCCAGGACAGGCGAAAGACCACAGTTTTTCCACCTGTTGTCTTGATAGACTTGCGCTGTTTCCAGTTGTACCTGGTGTGAAAGTGGGACTACAGAGGTTCTGTCATGTACTTCCCGGGAAACACATCCAGGTGCTCAGCTCTCAAGAGGGGAACTGTCAGAACAGGAAGCCTCCTTTCAGGCTCTGTGTTCCGATCTCCATGATGGGGATAGTGCCTGCCCCAGGCCTGCACGGGGACTGGAGGGCGTGTCGGAGGGCAGAGGACTCTGGGGGAGGCCCTGTCCCTCTCGCCAGCCCACTCCGGGCAGGGGCCCACCTGGTGTTGAGCAGCTCGATCTCCGTGCTCTTCTCCCTCTCCAGCTTGCTGTAGGCCTCACGGTGCCGCCGCGCCTCTTCCTCCAGGGCCTGCTCGGCCATGGTCTCCTGATCCTTCACCATCTCCTCCAGCTCGTGCACCCTGTGGGGGGAGGGCACACTCTGGTCCAGCGCCAGCTCTCATGGCTACTGTCTTCCCACCCCAAACTTGGCTGTGACTCTGGGAGCCCCTGGCCCCAAGACCCTGGCTCAGTAACAGTCCCACTGTGGAAAGTGGTGGCCTATTTTCCAAGCCTGGGGGTTGGCAGCTGCACTGACATGACTTTGGGACACCACATCACAGAAGGGGAGGTGGACAGGCCAAGTTCACCACCTAGGGGAGGAGCTGGCGGTTGGTCCAGAGGGGAGCAAGGCTGCACGGGGAAGGTGGCATTCCCAGGCCAGGCATGGAGAATTATGGCAGGCCTCACCCTGGCTGCATGAAGCAGCCCCCAGGACCCCTGCTTCTCTTTCTGCTCTCCTCCTTCCTGGCCACTGCCCTCTGACAAGCAAGTCAGCGACTGGCTGCCTCGATTCCAAAAACAGGCAAGTCTTTTGATAGTGGCCCTGAGTGTGCCAGACCCAGGATAGGGCTGGGTCCCACTGGCAGCTCAGCTAATGGAGCAGTCTAGCATACATTTCACTGGTAATAGTTCCTCTAGGAGGCTGACCTTCTGGGGTGTCCAGGAGAACCCATCTTTGGACTCTACAAGGTTGAGGACCAGAGCCCCGCTGGGGATCATTTTACCAAGTGTGATGCCATCCTGTGAGGACCACTATACTCTATATGTGCTACCTCGCTGCAGTCACGGTGAGTGGGCCTGGGCCCTTCCACCAGCAGCAGGTGCAAGCCCCCGACTCACACCAGCCATCTCCCTCTGCACAGCCTATCCCCAGATGGTTGGGGGGTGGGGATCAGACTCTCCTCATTGTTGGTCAGAGAAATAGAGTGGATCCCAACTCCTGCCCACCCTGGGGCTGCACACCTGGAGGTCAAGGTCAAGCTCCAACCCATTTCTGAGTCCCAGAGACCAGTTCTGGGGTACCTACAGGGCTACATAGCAAGGGGCTGATGCATCATAACATCTAGAGGGGAGGGACAAGACATGCGGGTGATCTCCCCAGCTTTTCTCAGGGGCCCTCACAAAAGAGACCAACAACTGCTCCCGAGTCACAGCCAGAGCCCCCTGAGCAAGCCCCCTGCCCCGACCTGTGCACCAGCTGCGTGTTCTCCTGCTTCAGCTTGCTTTTCAGGTCCCCATTGGTTAGGCTGTCATTCTCTAGTTCGGTCACCTTTTTTTCCAGGAAGCTCACCTGCAAAAAGGGAGGCAGTGGTGGGGGAGGAGGAGACCCTTGAGCCCACAGGACGGAGCAGCAGAAACCGTGGCACGGATGGTCAGGCCTCCCGGGGGACTGCATATGGAGGGTGGGGAGGGTGTGGGCATATGTGCCCACATTATCAGGGCTGCCTTTCCCCACCTCCTGCAGCGAGGACAGGGTCTCCGCCTCCCAGGTGCCCAGAGAGCTGTGGGCACGCTCCCCACGACCCCCAGAGAGCATGCACACATGAAGCCCGTCCTCCAGCCTCCTAGGACCCACCTTCTCCGTGATGTCATTGTCACAGGAGTCAATGCTGTCCCGGAACAGGTCCTCAGTGCTGCCATCACTGCTACTGAAGTTGCTGCTATGCATGAGCTGCCTGTGGGAAGGAGGGAGGCGGGCTAAAGAGGCCAGCCCTCTGGGGACTGCAGGGGTGAGGGAGGAGCAGGGGGCTGCAGAGGCTACTGCACAGGCTCCTCCTGAGGTCTCCCCCCAAGACTCAATCCCCTCCATCAAATCGGCTCTGCTGCATCCCTGGGGACCCTGGGAGAGGTCAGAGGGAAGGAGGCCCACCCAGACTGGGCAGGGCAGTGGGCTGGGTGGGTCTGCAAACAGGAAACATGTGCCTGGGGAACTCCTGCCAGAGGCAAAACCCAGCTCTCATTCTCCAGCGGCTCCCACTTTCCGCTCCCTGCCAGGCAGCAGCCCGCATCTCTACCAGCAGGCTCTCCTGTCCCAGCCCTGCTCCTGAGCCAGAGCCTGGGTGCTTACTGCCAGCAGCTCCCAGAGCCCCAGGAGTGGACCCAGCCCAGTCTGTAGGACAGCCTGGATCCTGAGATCCAGAGTGGGATCCTGGAAGTGCCCAGAGGTCAGCTGTGCAGGCTGTAACCTGGAGCCACGTGACCAGTTCCAATGGGGTACCTGCCGTCCAATCTCTGTGAGCAGGAGCCCTGGGAGGTGCTGGTCCAGCTGCTGGCCCCAGAGTGTGGAGAGGGCCACTAAGGGCCGGGAAATGGGCTGGGTCTCTTGGGGCATCCTCAATGTGCCCGCCTGAAGCTCAAACAGCCAGGGGCTGGGGAGAGGCCAACTGGTCCAGCGCCAAAAGGTGCAAAGTGTGAGGGCGGGAGGAGTGGGGCCCTTCTTTTTCAGAAGTAGACCTCTTCCGGCCACTTGGCCTGCACTTCTGGGATTCTTCATTCCCCTCTGGGCGCTCAGCTGGCGGCCCTGGCAATAGGAACAGTTAAGGGAGACAGCATTCAACCCCTCCTCCCAAGGGGGGCCTTACCGTCCGAAGGCTGTGCTAGAGATCTTCCTGTTAGGGCTACAGAGAGAGAGAGAGAGAGAATATATATATAAAGAGAGGACAGTCATTGAACAGAAGGGGCTCCAGCCCACCCCGTACTATACCTTGCCTGCAAGACCACTGAAGTGCAGTACAGGGCTCTGTACCACCCCCAGCAGGGAATTCACCCATCAGCTTGGTCCCAACTAGAAGCACCCCGACCTTCCTGTCACAGAAAGATGCAAGCTCCCCAGGGTCAATCCTCCTCTGACAGTGCTCTCATCGCCCAGACATAGTGGGGCCACCTCGCCTGCAGCTTCCCCTGCTGGGTCCCCCCACCCTGCCCACCTAGCCCTGGCCTCCCATCCCTTGGCTGGCTCCTGGGGCCCCACCTGTTGGCCTTCAGGTTTTTCAGTCGGGCTTCCAGGTCATTCAGCAGGTTGATTTTCTTACAACACTGAGAGCAGTAAACATCCAGCAATTCGCTGTTGTAGGTGTGGCGCATTTTCCTAGGAGTCTGCCCCGCGCTGAATCAGGAGAGAGAAGGAAATCATGCTCTGCTCTCCAATCTGCAGCCTCACCTCATCCTCCTGGGCTTGCTTTACCAGATTCCGCAATACTGGTGACCCTAGTGTGTGTTTAGGGGCAGAGGAAGTAGAAATACAGCAATAGATCTTCCTTCCCTTAATACTCTGACACGCCAATGAATGAGAAGCCCATTTCACAGATATGGCAACTGAGAGCTACAGGCAGAGTAAGCAATGACGAGGTGTATGTGTTACTGAGAAGGATCCTTCAACCCCAAGGTTCTCCTAGGAAGCAAGACAAAGAAGACCCCTGAGTCTGCAGCCTCCCAGGTGGGTTTATTCTGTTTCCTCCTCAAGATAGAAGGAGGGAGAAGGAACTCTAGCTCCCCAACCAGCGTGCAGAGGCAGCACCCCCAAACCCTGGGAGCAGAACCCACGTAGCTTAGGACTCTGCCCTCTGAACACCCCTGGGACGAGGTTGGGTTGGTTCTGCCACTTCTCCTTGTACCCCTATTCCAGCCCCCGGGGCCACCTGGAAGACACTGAAGATCCCAGGTCCGAGTAGACGTTGGTCCTGGTCTCGTCATCGGGGCAGGGGCTGCTGGGGGCACAGTCCACGTCATCCCCCTCCCCATAGTCTTCAAACTGCTCCTCATTGCTGATGAGCGAGGTGGTGGAGTGTGTGGAGAGGTCTGACGTGGTCATGGACGGAGCGTGGCCCAGGGACCTGGGTGTCAGAGAAGGCTGGCTGGTAACACAACCCTATCCACAGCCCGTGCTGGAGAAACCCACCAGCCTTCCGGGAGGTCAGTCAGTGCCCCAGAGATCAGAAGCCTGATCAAGTTTTTGCTTTTCAACCTGGCAATACACTTGGGGGACCTCATCCTAAGGTAAACACCTCACCACAGAAACGGTTTCTGCACAAGAGACGTCCAAACCAGAACAGCAGAACACTGCTTACCACCTAATGGGTTCCCTACACTGAGTCACAATAAATTATCATAACATATACAGTATAAAATGATACACTCTATACTGCTAATATTAGCGCATTAAATGATTAAGTTGCCATTGCAAAATTAGAATATGGATTAGGAAATTAAACTATCAAATTATAAGTTATCTAACTGTTGAAAGTCTGTAAATAATAGTAGCAATAATATGGAAAAATAAGAATGAATTAAAAGTTCCATGTAAAAACTCAAGCTGGAGAAAGTAAAAGGTATTTACAGAATAAGGAAAAGTAGGGCATAGAACTGTTTCCGTGGTCATGGGGCTGGGGGCTCGGTGGTGGGATAAGAACTAGCTCAGTTATTCCCCTCCATTCTCCCGTTCCAACCTTTTTCAGGTTCTGTTTAATTGACCTGGACTCTAATAAGAAATGAAGTTTTTTGTTTTTTAAAGAAATGAAGTTTTAAGAGAAAGAACCGCGAGCTACCAGAGGAGGCGCTCCTCCTGGTCTACGGAGGCGGCTTCTAGTCCAAAGAAGCCTCGCTGCAAAGAACATGGGTCAGAGACCCTAGGTCTCTCGGGGGTGACACCCTTCTCCCCCACCCCCCGCCCCGCCTTGGCCTGTGACTGTGTCAGAGGCAGGCTGAGCCCTGACTGCAACCTGAGAAGGAACAGATCTTCCCTTTAGTTGTTGTGAGGTCGTGTCTGCGTATCATCACTCGTAAGAGACGGTCTCTCCGACCTACTAGGCCTCCACACTCCAAACCAGGCAACCAAGTGGGGTCAGAAGCAGTAATGCTCCCACACTGCCCTTGAGCAATCCTGGTCTCTCTTTCTCCCAGACATTTTACTAAAACTCTTGGCCGCCCGCCCCCACTGGGCTGGCCGGCTGCCTCCTGGTGACCGGTCCCAAAAACTAGGTGGAATGACCAAGTAGCAAATGGTCAGCCAGATGGTCAACAGGTCTGTGGTCCCTGACCAGTTGTCCTTGGTGGCTGGTCACGGTACCACTGACAGACTGTTCCCAGGACCCAAAATGGACGAACAACTCCAAAGACCCCTGAGAACAGCCTGACTCGCAGACAGGCCCTGCACTGAAAAAATGTATGTGAAATTGCCTTTTTTTTTTCCCCTAAGGTCAAAACTGATGAAGAATTGATGACTTCATATGTTCAACTGAGACCAACACCCTCTCCCTGCCCAAGTCTCCAGGCTGGCCTCAACTACCACCTTCCGGTTAATTGGAGCTCCAGACAGACTCACTTGTCCTCTGGCAGGAACAGGCCCCCGAGCCCTCCGTCCTTCTCCTCGGCGACTGACCCCTCCAGGCTCTGGGTGCTCTCCATGGGGCTGTCCATGTCTGACTCGGGGGGGCCCTCGAGTGGGGCCAGTGTCATAGCCTCTTCCTCGTCCTCGGGAAAGAAGCCAGGGTCCCTGGGGAGGAGCTCGCCATCAGCAAAGGTCAGGCCTGGCACCTCGTTGCCCTGGGAAAGACAGAGAGGGACAGAATGAGTGAGACTAGTTCCCTGAAGCCCAGCACACCTCATCAGACCACAAGGATGTCAGCAGGGCCAGGAACAGCAGAGGGTGGGGGACAGGGAGGCCCAGACCCCAGGACCTTGTGAACAGGAATGCCTGGCAGGTGATTTGTCTGGGACTTCTCACAGTGGCTGCCAGAAGCCCCGGGGACAGCCATCTATGGAGAGGGGGCCGGCTACATTGCTGAGGGCACCTGGACGGCCTCGTCAGGGTCCCCATCACGGTCTGCATAAGCAGCCAAATGCTTTGTGACGGAGTTAAGGGCAGAGCTGTAATGAATGGCCCCCATTCACAACCCCAACCTAACAGAGCTGGAACAGCATGGAATCTGCCCGCCATGATTCCGGGTGTGTCAGGTGACCTCTGTGAAGCACAGTTCTCCCCCCGAAATTGGGAAAGACAATGGGATCTCAGAGGATCACGGTGTCACACAGGCGGACCTCAGCGAATGAATCCTGGCCGTAAGATGGGGCTTCAGCCTGGGAGCGGCAGTCTGCCGGGGCCCACCCCAGCCATGCTGGGGAGTGAGAACACTGGGTCCTTTGATTCTGAGCTTGGGGGTGGTCCCCGGTGCCCAGAACAGCCCAGCCTGATGTCAGTACAGACGTACTTGCTGGAACCTCACCGTCCAGGTTAAGCGTTCTGGCTTTATTCAGAGCGCACCTGGTCTGAGAAGCAGCTCTCTACAAACCATTTCTTGGAGCTGCCACTTCCAAGGGGGCCCTGCCTCCCCCTGCTCCTCTGTGAGATGTCAAGCTACACCTGAGGTTCTCAGGAGTGTTCCCTGGTGATGGTTGGCAGAGCCCTCGGTGACAAGTGCTCCCTGCAGCCCCAGGACTGTGAGAGCCGTGACCGAACAGAGCCTGGGTAGGACCTCCAGGTGCCTGGGATGAGAACAGGATCAGGCACATGTGAGGGAGGTGGTCAGTGACAGGCTTGGCTGGGCCCCCCTAGAAGGGAGGCAGGCAGCCCTCCTGGCGGTCTCTCCCGGCCAAGACCTCCTGCCCGAAGGAGAGACGACAATTAATGAGCTTGGCTCCTGCCTGTGCCCTGACTCTCGGGCCGAGCATCAGATGGACTAATAAAGTCGGCATCAGGCCACCAGGGTCCCCTGACTGCAGAGGCCGAGGGGCTGGGTAATTAAAACCACCTAGTGTTCACATGGCCCTTCCCACCTCGAGGTCACTCATCCAATCCCACACGGCTCCCAGCCTCATTGGATCTGGGGCCCTAAGCAAGGTCCCCACACCGGTAAGCCTAAAGCTGCGTCCCAGGAGAAACCACCATGTACTAAGCAGTCCCCAAGGTCCAGAGACAGAGCTGAGCGTTAGCACAGAGTCTGTGGGCTCATGACAACGCTTCAGAACAGGGCTTCTTAGCCCCAGTTCACGAACGAGAGTATTCACGAGCTCAGAAGGTAGCCTGCCAGAACTCCAGAGCTCTTCCGGCCAGCAGGCCGAGGGCCCCCACCTCTCCGGCCACCACCGGCTTGGCTCCACTGCAACCCACACGTCACGCATTTTGCATCTCGGGGTGACAACGAGAAGAGTGCGCATCAGAGGGGCGTGTTGGTAAGTGTGGAGCCCAGCATTCCTGCCCGCGCCACCTGCTTCCCACCGTGGGCCAGGTGGGGGCCAGGCAGCCCAGCAGGGACAGCGGGGGCCCCAGAGGGGCAGTGCCCGGCTCTGTTCCTTCACCTGCGAGCTCTCTGCCTTCTCAGCCATGGCGGCAGCAGGAGCTTAACGCTTGCGAGGAAGGCCTGCCCCAGGGCTTCCAGGAGTCCATGGCCACTTCTGGTCTTCACAGCCCCAAGAGTGGGGTCTCCTTTCTCCCATGAGTCGAGGGACTTGCCTGGGGCCCCTAGGGAGTTGGTGGCAGGGCAGGACTGGACTGTGGGGTACTGGTGCCTATACTGCTCTCAAAGCTCGGTTGGCAGGGGTCCTGGGGGTCTGCTGCCCAGCACACTCCCCGGAGGCAGGCAGGGCCCTGAGTAGGGACCAGCAGCCATGCTCTGCAGGCGTTCGGCCCGGCATGCCGGTGGCTAATTCATGTTTGTTCCCTTGGACACGGAGATGTAGAGGCCCCGTTTTTTGCCAGGCACTCTGCCCAGAGACACCCAGCTCACGAAAGGCAGGTGGGGACCATGGCCTCCTCTCCCCGGATGTCCTAGAGCAACATACCCACTCCCAACAGCTGCGCCAAGAGGAAAGAATGGCCTGTCCTCAGCCACAGGCGGGCGGGAGGGGTCAGATGCCCCCACAGGGGTCACTCCACCCAAAAAGACCACCCCCTTCTCAGGCATAATTTTATCCTCTGATTGAGCAGAGTCCACATGTGCCTGGCCCTTCACAGTCGACAAAGCAGGTGGTCTGTCTCCCACACACACAGCCCCGGCTGGCCCTGACAACAGCCCCGGAGGAGATCCAGGATGTGAACAGGGCAGGGATGAAGGATTTGTAGTCTTTGTGGGACACCTGGGGAAGGTGAGGCTCAGAGTGGGCTGGCACTGCCCTAGGACTTCCTGCCACAGAAGCCAGACTCTTGACAGGCAGAGTCCTGGCCCCTCAGCGTCCCCTTGCTACACACACACACACGCATGCATGTGTGCACACACATGTACACATGCACACAGACTCTCAATCTCCAGTCTTTTCTCTTAAAATCAACTGCCTCCCCATATTAACACCTTTTCATTCAACCCACTGTGATTAGCCCAAGGTGAGTTAAAAATTCTAGGACTCCAAAACCCTTTCTAGTAGTTTCCCCCTAAATTCAAATAATATATAGACAGCTATAAGAAAAGTAACTAGATTCCCTGGTTGGTCGAGACAGTCAGTACTGATTTGGCATTTGTCTTGGACAAAAGTGGTCCCATCACCCCTGCTCCTGCCTCGGGAATGTCCTGAGCCTGCTCCCATCCCTTTGGGCCCTCTGGAGAAGGGCCTGGTGTAGCACCGGGCCTGGGAGGGGTGCTACTGGAAGTGGGCACAGCCTGCTCTGATCCCAAACACCTCAGGAAAGGAGGCAAAGCATGGGCGGTAGCTGGAAAGTGCTAGACAGGCCACTAACTACTCATCGGCTTGGAGACTAGGAAGTACACCTTCCCCAAGCGGCTAGGTCTGGGGAATTATCAGAAACCAAGGGTTTCTAGAGAGATTGGAGGCCTGCAGCTGGGAAAACAGGCCCTAACCAGCTGCTCTGGAAGGGCAGGTCTGCATCTCCAGCGTCCCCCCTCCATATCCCCAGCCCGTTTCTGGCTGGGACTGGATGCAGCTGGGCCAGGCCAGAGGTGGGAACCCAGAGGCACACAGGCTGGCCATGGAGGCCCCTCTCCAGGGAGGGCAGCATTTGGCTGCCAGTAGGCCCCAAAGTCACTCCTTCCTCTGTAGGAAGTTGGCATGGGCTGAATTCAACAGCTGGTTAAAAAAAAAATACCCATGGTGGGAGAGGTCATCCCAGCCTCAGAGGGGCCAACAATGCCCTGCCGTCCACACTGCCAGAGGGGGCTACGGCAGGGCCCAGACCTGAAGACTTCATCTGGTCCTCCCCATCCCCCAACCGCCCCAGTGGCACTCCATCTTCAAGTCACGTACACCACTACTCCATTTTTGAGACAGCTAGAGCATGGACTCCAAAGGACCCTGCTTCCACATTCCCTGTGAGAAGGCAGGCCCTCAAGGCGGTCACCCCGGGGACGTCTGTGTCGGAACCCCCAGCAGTTGGCATCACATGGGGCACATGGCCGGTGAGTGGTGGGTACCTGTGGCCGCAAACTGCACGGCAGAACGGGGCGCTGGGAAGAGCCCAGCTGTGGTAACCCCGAGGCCTCGGTGCCTGCCTGGCTCATTCACTGGCCACTGTGCAACCCTGGGCAAGCTGTTCAGTCTCTGAGCCTCATTGGAAACAGCCAGCTGGCAAGACAGCCATAAAGAACCTACGTAGAACATTGCTCCGTACCTCACAGGTACTGGGAACATGGCAGAGAAGAGAGGGGCGCAGAACTGACTGGGTTCAAACCCCAGCTCCACCCCTCAGCTCTGCAACCTTAGGTTTACTGAACTGCTCTGTGCCTCAGTTTCCCCATCTGCAGAAGGGAGTTATTGGTCATCAGGAAACCAGTTAGTACACGTGTTAAACACACACAGAGAAGGATCAATAAATCTGAGCTATTATGGTCTTCACTGTGTTGAGAGAAGACAACCAGGCTGTCTCCAGGCCTGATGGCCTCTATCCAACCCCCTGGGACCCTACCCCGTCGACCCCCAGCGACACACCAGGTGGATGCTGGCTGGGTTCAAGCTTCTGGAAGCCTGAAGTTTGCAAGTTACAGAGGTGCAGGTGCTTCCTTTCTCCCCACCGGGGCCATCTTCCACTTACTCCCTTCCACCCACTCCCTCTGCACGCTAATTACACAGTTTAGTAAGTGTCAGGCTGAGACACAGGCTGGGCAGGGGAGGCCAGGAGGCTCTGAGGCTCCGGCTCATCCATCCCCAGCCCTGGCTGTAGCTCCACTTCCCAGGCAGTAACTCAGAGCCAAAGAACAGCTCTGTAGGGACAGGACTGGGTAAAAATAGCTCGATTCAGCACATCCCAGCTTTCCTCGCAGCCAGACACTGGTGGGCACACGTGAGACCCCACTGCAGGGAAGAGAGCAGGGAGGTGGGGGACACAAACCAAGCCTGGTGCAGGGGAGAAGTCAGGATGATGTCTGGGTAACGCTAAGCGGGTCGGGGGTGCAGGGGGCTGGGGATGAAATCCCTTGTCACAATTCCAGCCAACCCACTGCCTGGGCAGAGGGACAGGCCTGCTCGGGGTCTCTCTAGGTCTTCACCACAGGTAGCTAAAGACTAGGGAGCTAACTTGTGGATGCCAACGGCCCCAGGTCCAGAGAGAGGGAATCTGCTTACCTGGGCTGGGATCCCCTAGCCTCCATCACTCAGCCACCCATCCAGGCGTGGCAACAGCAGAGATTAGCAAGCAATCCAGGTTGTACCTGCCACCCCTCTTGTGGCTACCAACCCCTGCCCTGAAGCCAAGCCTTGCTCTGTGGGTGGGGGTCGGTGCACATCAGTGGCTGATACGGTTCTGGCTCAACAAAGTGTGGCTGGGCTGCCAGTCAAAGGGCGAGGGTGGGACTAAAGGAGCAGGTAAGCTTCTATATAGGGAGGCTGGTGTCTAAGCCTCAACTTTGGAACAGAAGTAACCTTGGCTCAGATATGAGGCCCCGGCTTGTCCCCAGAAAGGTCAAGGGCAAAGAGGGGAGCCACTAGAGTTCATTTATCACCTGTCTTGGCCAATCCTGGGGACTGACTGCACATGGTCAGATGAAGAAAGCCCAAAGAGTCCCATTCTGGTGGGGGAGGCCAACGTTCAGAAGATAGGACAGACTGCCCTGTTCCCGTCCCCAGGGGCCAGATCAGAGAGTGGCCAGGATCACCCCTCCAGTGTGCACTTCCTTCCCTGGCCCCTGGACGGAAGTCCTAAGTTACCCAGTTTTATAGGTGGGAGAACTGAGGCTCTCAGGCAGACATGGTTCGGTTCTGGATCTGGCCCCCACCAGCTGTGGAACCTCAGGCTGATACCGGAGAGAAGAGAAAGAGAAAGTAAGGCTTGCGGTTCTCAAGAGCTCCCAGGCCATTTGCATAGAGCAAAGGCACTCCAATATGGAGGCCCGGCTATGGTACACGCCCCTACAGTGGAAGGGGTGTGGAAACCCAAAGGGCCTTCTTTTCCACGTTCTTAATCACACTCCTGCACTGTCTCTCTCCCCAGTCTCACGCTTCCCCTCTCCCAACAGACGCTGCTAAGGTAGTGTCACAGGAGTACAAGAGAAAGAGAAGACATGTAGCTCCCAGAAAAACTCAGAAATGAGGGTGTCTGACAGCCAGCCCCTCCCCCACAGCCAACCTAAGAGCCAGGGTAGGCAAATTTCCTGCACAGTGGCAAAGCAGAGGGACTGTGTCTTAAGGAATCTAATAGGGAGAGTCTGTAGCAGACCTGGCAGCACCCACACAGGCACTGGCCAGAGGGGTCTGGTCTGCCTGCCCCACATGGCCAGTCTGCCCCAAAGGCTGTGGGGTCTGACATAGCTGGCACCAGAGCTTGAGATCACTCAATGTCCATGCAGCCCTGCTATCCAGCTCCCCTATGTCCAAGTTCACCCACCTCCCTTTTGATCACAGCAGGCTTCTGGAAGCCTGTGACCGATGGGGAAAGTTGGGCTGCCCAAGCTCACAGCCAGGGCACGCTGCTCACTGTAAGTCAGTCAGCCAGCACTCTGGCTCTGCGGGTCCATGGAGAGATAATCTGTGGTCATGGGGTGGCATTCGAGTCCCAAAGGGGTCAGGGAAGGGCCACCACGGTCTGGTTTTCAAGCTGTTAGGCTTTGGGCCAGACTTCGGACCCCACTGGCAGCGCCCGTCACAGGGGGTCACGCGCTCCACTGGGAGACCCTCCAGGCCCCCTTCCCCCACCACGCCACTTGCATTCCAAGAGCATGTCGAAGCATTTCAAAAGTCCGCTCTTCAAAATTAAAAATGTATTACTAAAGCGCTAATGGAGAAAAAAAAAAAGGAATAAAAAATGCTTAAGACATCTGAAAGGATACAGAAAAAAAAGAGGAAAAGAAGACCAAAGATCAGAACTCAACCATGGTAGCAATGCAGAAAATGAAAATGAAATAAAACCACATTATTAATAAACAAACACCACCAGACTAGATAAAGACAACAACTACGTGGTGTTTATAAGCAACACAACATAAACACCAGGACACAGGCCAAAAATAAAAGTCAATGGAGGGTGGGGCGCCAGGCTGGCTCAGGGAGTAGAGCATGTGACTCTTGATCTCAGGGTCAGGAGTTCAAGCCCCATGGTGGGTGCAGAGCTTACTTTCAAATAAACGAATGAATAGCGGTGGAGATTTTAATTCATCTCTCTTGGTAACTGATGGGGCAGGCAAACAACAGAATTAGAAGAGAGACGGAAGGTGTGAGCCACGCAAACGAGACCTGGCCCAAATCGCACTCTGTCCCCAACTGCAGAATAAAACCGTTGGGTTGGAGATTGACGAGGAACTAGACTAGACACTGGCACCTGACACCCTCTGAACACCCTCTAACCCCCCCCAATATTTCGACTGTGGTAAAAACAGGCTATTGTCACTTTAAAAGAGTGATCGAACCTAGCATCAACTAATTGCTGGACACAAGATTAAGGACAAGCCTCCTATGCTCAATTCTAATCAAGCCTTAAGATCTAACATCTACTAGGGGTGTCTGGGTGGCTCAATCAGTTAGAGGTGTGCCCTCAGCTCAGGTCATGATCCCAGGGTCCTGGGTCAAGCCCCACGTCCTTGGGTTCCCTTAGTGGGGAGTCGGCTTCAGCCTCTACCACACCACCTCCACTCATGCTTGCTCTCTGGCTCTCTAATAAATAAAATATCTCAAAGTGCACTTCTTTTTTTTTTTCCCCCAATTTATTTATTTTCAGAAAAACAGTATTCATTATTTTTTTCACCACACCCAGTGCTCCATGCAATCCGTGCCCTCTATAATACCCACCACCTGGTATCCCAACCTCCCACACCCCCGCCACTTCAAACCCCTCAGATTGTTTTTCAGAGTCCATAGTCTCTCGTGATTCACCTCCCCTTCCAATTTACCCCAACTCCCTTCTCCTCTCTAACACCCCTTGTCCTCCATGATATTTGTTATGCTCCACAAATAAGTGAAACCATATGATAATTGACTCGCTCTGCTTGACTTATTTCACTCAGCATAATCTCTTCCAGTCCCGTCCAAAGTGCGTTTCTAACAAGTTCTTGGGTGATGCTGATGGTCCCAGGACCACACTATTAAGAACCACTGTTTTAGATTCATCAAGAGACAGAAAAGCTAAATGTTAACCTTGATTGGATCCCAGTTCAAACAAATAAGCAAACCACCACCTAGCTAGCAAGTCCTATTGGAGTCGAAATTGAAGCTGGAATATGGACTAGATATTGGGTGATATTAGGGAATTACGCTTGCTAATAGTTATGAAGGAACAGTACCCTTAGTTTTGATAAGGTCTTGCTTAATTTTCTTTCAAATGGTTTAGGGGGAAAAAAGTTACATGAGAGATAAAGCCAATACGGCTGAGGCCCTGGAGGGCAGCTGGGGCATGCAAATCCTTGCTGGAACAGTCTCCCCCACCAACCAGCACCATGATGGTCTGTCCTGGTTGCAGGGGCTGGATTGGGCTCCAAATGAAACACTGTGGGGGAGTCCTCTTGTGTGGCTGATGGAGTCTGGCCACTGCAGGAGCTGGATGGTGGGCTCTGGAACCACCGGGCCTGGGGGGTGGGGTGCTTCAGGCAAAACCTTGGGGAGTTACACAGACTTCCTGGCCCCACGTTCAGTGGCTCCCCATAACCGGTTCTTACAGGTCTTTTGTTTGTTTTTCAGTATATTAGCAGAAAGATACATACATAAAACATGAAAGATAGTTGCCCCAAACTTGCTGAATGGGTTAAGGAAAAGTGGAAAATCTCTGACAAGTTTAGCTCCATTTAAACGGAACATGCAAAAGTGAAGCCTTCCTTAAAGAATGCTACACCCCGGAGCCAGGGTCAGCAGAAACAGGGAGCCTGGTGGACCAACACAACCAAGGGTCAGAACCCCACGAGGTGAATGAGGAGCAGTCTAGGTTCCGAATGGTCAGATCAGGCAGCAACGGTGGCTCAGGTTCTAGAAGGCGAACCAGGAATCAGAACATTGGAACCTCATCCGAAGACAGCACCGAAGGGCCCATCATCAAGAGTGGGCCTTTGCCTGCAGGCAGAGCTGCCTCTCATCCCCTCCACTCAGGGCTCTTTCCCTAGATGCCGGGCTCTGCTCACACTCCTCTTCCTCCCCGCCTCAGAAGATGGCTCGAAGGAACTTCCTCTTATGGGCTGACCTGTGTCCCGTCACCCGCCAAATTCATATGTTAAAGTCCCAACCCCAGTACCTTAGAGTGTGACTATTTGGGGAGACAGGGTCTTTAAAAAGGCAATCATATTAAAAGGAGGGCATCGTGGTGGGCCTTAATTCAATGGTCTCGTATCCTAAAGAGGAGTAGGGGATTAGGACACACACACACAGACACACACACACACACACACACACAGACCATGTGAAGAGACAGGGAGAAGACAGCCATCCGCCAGCCAAGGAAAGGGGCCTCAGAAGAAACCAACCCCGCAGACGCCTCGATCTTAAAAGTTAGCCTCCAGAAGTGCGACAGAATTCATCTCAGTGGTTCAAGGCAGCCGGTGTGTGGTACTTAGCTGTTCGCTGACGACCGCCCTTTCCTCCCCCCACTCGGAAGCCTGTATGGTGCCCCTCGGCCCCGCCTGGATTTGTCCCCCACCTTCCCACCCTGATAATAAAGGCAAATTCCTTCTAGGTCAATTCAATTCCGCCTCCAAAGGGACCTACTGGGTCTCCAGAAGCTCATTGAGGGACTGGGGGTTTGTTCGTTTTCCTCTCTCCTCAAAAGAAACGCTGTCTTCTCTCTCGTGATCATTTGGAGGTACTGCGATTTCTTTTTTTTTTTTTTTTTAAAGATTTTATTTATTTGACAGGCAGAGAGAGAGAGAGAGAGGGAAGCAGGCTCCCTGCTGAGCAGAGAGCCCGATGCGGGACTTGATCCCAGGACCCTGAGATCATGACCTGAGCCGAAGGCAGCGGCTTAACCCACTGAGCCACCCAGGCGCCCCGGTACTGCGATTTCTAAAGAGACTCTGTTTTGCTGAAGCTGAAGCTTGGCGGATCTGTAATTATCAGAATGATGTTTTCCTAAACACCATATATATAAATCTAAGTCATTATTTCCATTTCTTGTGTTCCCTCAATAGTGTATGTATTATGTTTTAATTTTAAAGGAACGTGTACATGGAGTTCAGCCAGAGACATTTAAAATGGCAAAGGCAATTTCTGTTTGCCTAGAACTGTATTTAGTGTAGTTATAATACAAATGTAAAAGTTATTTTACCTAAAAAGTGAATGGTTTACAAGAGGAGAGACCAGCAGTTAGGCCTGCAACTACAGTCTGAGCCGGGGCAGGCCACCTCTGCGGTGAGGAGCTCTCCGTAATTGAGCAAGATATTACCAGTTTATCCATGCCAGACGGTATTTCTGGTCCTTTGAAATTTCTTCCCTCTGCTGTGGTCAGTTTGGGGAAAAGGGCCCTCATCATTCCTGGGACACGTGGGCACCTTGCTCAGCCGGGACACCAGCCCCCCACCCCCAGACCCAGCCAGAACCGGAGCCAGCTTCCCCCTTCCCGGGTGGCTGTCTAGGGTCAGGCAGACACAACAGCTGCCTCTGGCTAAGTGATCCATCTCCAGGGAAAAACCATGGAGGGGAGGTGGCCCCACGGTGAACTTCTCTCCCGAAGGGAACAAGCCCTTGACAGGGGTGTGACTATCCTAACAAAGCCCTGGGTCAGAGTGATCAGAGTGCCTCAGGGAACCTACCTCCTGAGCAAAAAGGGATCCAAAGAGGCCATCTAGCCTAACCCTTGCCCTGAAAGAGAGCCAACGGTCTTGATATTCAAGTGAGAACATGGACTCGAGAAGCAAACTGTTGGGGATTAGGAAAACAGAACTCAAATTGCTTCCACATCTGGAAACCAAGCCCAGCAGCCAGCCCCAAGAATTCCAGGCACGTCAGCTGTTGGCGAAGCTGCAGGTCAAGGGAGGTGTTTCCTGTGGGCTGGTACCCCTCTCCCTGCAAGTACCTACCCGAATCCACAGGGCCGGTCTACAACAAGAGGCCAGCTGGGGGAAGGGGACACACGGGAGTACCCCCCACGTGGCCAGTGTCTGCTCTGTGCTTTACTGAAAGGGTCTCATTTTCTGCCCCGCAAATCCCTGCACATAAATACCCTCTCCTTCTTCCAGGTAAGAACCCAGTGTCCAGAGTTTAGTCTACCTTCCCCTGAAGTTATGCTGTGATTCTTCTCCAGAAGAATTGGGAGTCACATAAAAGGATAAGGCCACCTCACCCAGCGTGGGTGGTCACACAGAAAGGTAGAGTCACGTGAACCCGAGTCAGAAAGCCCTGGACATCAATCACCAGATCTAAATGCTCAAAATAAGATTTCCCAAGTATATGCTGGGAAGCGGCGTTCCCACCCGGCCACTGGATCTGCGGCTCCAAAAAACCACAGCCAGGGGTGTCGGACAACTAAAATGTCAAAGGCGAATCCACAGGCTGCAAGTTGAAAGGGGCACACATCAAGGGCTCTCCTGGCTCTTTGAACAGGCAGCTATTTTGGGCTACAAATTATAGCTTTTAAAGATGTGGCTGTTTGAAGTGAGGGCTTAATTACTCACACAGTCAAGAGTTTGTGGGGCTTGCTTTGGGGGCTCCGTGTTTTACCACGATGCTAAGGAAGGGGTAGAGAGGAGCCTGGGATGGGCCAACAGTGGCCCAGGCCAGCTCCGCCGGCCAGGCAGAGCAGTGTTCCTTCACGGGGCACCCTCCCATGAGGGGATGTGAATTTCCCAGGGAGAGGCCACCATCTGCCTCAAGGAGAGTACACCTGAGCAGGGCTGACCCACCGTCTAGAGCTGGGGCCAGTACCTACCTCATCCCCTTCTTTGCATAGAAGCCCTCAGTCCGGGAAGGCTAAGCAGAGTGTTCCAGTGTTTACCCAGAGCTAACAGCCAGAGCTTGCAGGGCCAAGGGGATCCCTGCCTGGGATCAGGCAGGCCATGGACCAGGGAACTCCTCTGCCACCACTCTCCAGCCCCCCTGCCTCTACTGTTATAACCTTCAGGCATCTCCCATCATCCCAGAGTCCCAGCAGTGCTCCCAGCAGGCTCTGGTCAGGTGCTCCCTCCTATCCTTCTGCCTCTGCCTGGTCCAGTGCCTTGGGCAGGTGTCCCCAGGGCTGCTGTCGCACAGCCAGACTCACCAGAGTGTTGCTGGCCAGAGCACAGCTTGGGGGCCACAAGCCAGGGAGGCAAAGCCAGATCGGGTCCCTTCCCGGGCTGTCCCGCGGTAAGAACAGGTGAGAGCTCTGGGTCTGAACACAAGCCACAGCTTGGGGCTCAGAGGGCAGGAGGTGCCCAGTGGGAATACAAGGCTACAGAATGTCCAAGAAGGTCCCTGTCAAAGACCCTGTGAGCTTGCCAATGGCCACAAAACCAGGCCCCCGTCTCAGCCCAGCACACACAGCCCCGTCCCGCTGGTCTCAGCCTCCGGACATGATCCTGCCACCCCCTCCCCTTGTACCCCAAGCTCTTGTCGGACATGATCACCACCCTCACGCTCTGGCTCCTTATGCCTGAAACACAGTTCCTCCCTACGCCACAAAGGCCTGTCCCTAAACAAGGCCCAGTGAGAACATTACTATATCCAGGGGACTAATTCTTTGCCTCCATGCGGAGGGCCCTAGAGCCACCTCTAGGCACAAGTCCCATGAGCCCCTTCTCTGCTCCCATGACTCTCTCCCTAGGACTGGGTGAGGTGGGTGAGGTGCCTTACCCTCTCCTCAGCCCGTGTACACCACTTTAAGGAGAGAAGGATGATCTGGGGCGGGGTGGGTGAGGGGAGTGATTTTCCCATCCTAGCACTGGCACAACTGACCCACCCACTCCCCTGTTCCCAGGAAGAAGACGTGTGGTATGGCAGGCTTGCTTCCTGCCAGGGGGGTCCCCAAAGGGGCCACCAGACCCGCTGACACAGGTATTCTGTAAGCCAACCTCAGCCTTGTCTCTCTCAGGGCTGGGGAGCTCATCATAGCCTCTGCCACACACCAAGGACGGGGGTCGACGCTTGTGCCAGAGTCCAGACAGCACCTAGAGGGGGCTGGGAACCCAGGCACCACACACAAAATTGAGGGAGCTGGGCTACTGGCTTTCACCAGGATCTCAAGAGGGGGAGAAACAGAGGGTCCTTCTGATGAGAATGAGGTCTCCCTCCAGCAGCAGCTCTCGCTGAGGCCCTGCTTGGGGTGGCCCATGGTCAGCTGGACGTCCCCACGCGCTGTAGTCCAGCACCTCACACAGCCCATTGCACTCTTAGCAAGCAGCCTACCTCATCAACCTCACTCCCCAAAGGTATTGAGGTCCTGACGGCTCACCCCGTTCCGTCCCAGAGGCATGCATGCTGCCTGACACATCCTGCTCGCCCAGGTCCCTGTGCCTGCAACCCTGCAGTTCCCTGCCCTGAGCTCCTCCATCTGTCTCCCGGAGCCCCTAAAGAAACATCAAGTGATCTTAACTGTTTGAGGAGGACCAGGAAAGAATACACCTATTAAGCGTCTAGCACATACCAGGTACTTTTGTGCATCAACCACCATCCAGACGGGAAAACCCAGGCTCAGAGAGGTTAAGTAACCTGCAAAAGGTCACAGAGCCAGCAGGGCTGGGATGCGAACAGGTCTGACTTTAATGCAGCAGAAAGGGTACAGAAAACACAGACTACTCTCGGTGATGGCAGTGTCAGTTATGCAGCGCTGGAATAGTCTTAGGTCGGGCCACACGGGCACTGGAAGCAGCAAGGTGGGCGGCACCAGAACGTGGGCTTGAGCTGAAGGCTGCCGGGAGCACAGCACATCACGCCATGGACCACGGCCGGCAGAGGCTCCTGGGGCCTATGCCACCTGGCCACGAGGCAGGGCTCCCTCCCCTTCCCCTCCATGGGGAGGTTCAGAGAGGCTGCGTGTGGGGAGCTTTTACAGAAAGGAAGAAGAGAGACTGGAAGGAGAATTGCTAAAAGGAAACACATGTGGAAATGAAAACTCAGGCAAGGTGGGAGGAGGAGGGAAAGGAAGGAAGAAAAAGATGATGTTCAAGGATTAGAAACCAAGTCAAGAAGCCCCGATAAATAATACCCCCTTTCCCTCTGCTACCTTGCAAAGGCCGGTAACCTGCTCTCTGCCCTCACTTTCCCTCCTAGTCCAGTTGGAATGGGGCGGTGAGACCGGAGAGGAGACCCAGTAAGACAGGAAAAGATGCCTTATGCACAATCACGACAACTGTGGAGCCAGGACCGGCATCTGACATAAGAAGAACATGAGGCTCAGAGAGGTGGCTCCGCTTGCCCGAGGTCACACAGCTTGTGTGCAGCAAGGTGGGAATCAGAACCCAGGTCAGCCTGGAGTCCAGCCTTGTTCCCCTGAACCACATCGTAGTGAGTGTCCCCTCACATAACCCTCCCACCACTACAAGGTAGCTCTACTCCCTTCCTTGAAGAAACTGGGCAGGTTACATAAGCTCTCCAGAGGTCACCTAGTTTCTGTGTTTCATTAAATCCGAGACGCCTTGGATTTTAAGGTACACGGTTATTCTAAGTACATCGAGAAATGAAAGCACACCAGCAAACGTACCACACATACCAACTGAAGATGCTAAAACGTGGGGGGGAAAGTGTCTTAGCGTCTGTAAAATACAGCGTAAGTGGGGAATGGGGACTCAGGCACAGTTCCTCAGACTGTGTGTGGGACTTGGGGGGCAGAGGACAACTCCTCACATGCACGTGACCACCCACATGCACGCCTGGCTGCCGCAAGGTCCTTCTTTGCTAATAACCGACGCAATCTTGTAGATAATCACACAAAAATGTGCTGGCCAGACCTGCCTGTCAACAAGAGCCCTCGTTTCACCAGGAGTCTTCTGATTCAAGGTTACTTCATATTAGCCGCAGAGCCTGGCCCCCCCCCCCCCCCCCCACCTTCCAGCCTGGCCCTGCCCGTCGGCTTTGCCATTCCCCCAGTCCCCCATGGAGCTGCAGATCTCAGAGCAGCCAAGCTTGTTGAACAGGTAGGCTGGCTCCTTGGAACAGGGCCAAGGGCAGTCACACAACACGGTGGGGAGGCTGACAGTCTGCATCGTTCTGTCCGGCTCCTCTCCAGGTCTCTGGGGACCCTGTGGGCTGCCAGAGTTGCAATGCTTTAATAAGACGCTGGGGGCCAGGGAAGGGAGGGTGAGCAGAGGGGCGGCGGCCTCTTCCCCTTGGCGGGGTGGGAAGGAAGGACCAGGTGCACAGCCCCACACCAAGCCCCGGGGAGCTGCCTGGCACCTCGGGACGTGCTTGGCATCCATGCCCAGATTGCCATGCGGGCACTGGTCACGGCGCTCCAGCCCCAGAGCCCACATCCACAAGAGGCTGGGTTGGTTTATTGAAACAGCACAGAAGCTGAGAAAGGGGAGTTTTGCTCCTCCTGTAAAGCCCCCCAGGTAGTGGAGCTTCTCCTCCACCACTTTCCTGCCTCTGCTCAGACATCCTCCCGGCGAGAAATTCGGTTAGGCGCTAAGGTTATCAGTCGCGAGGATCAAACCACTAGAAGCTTATAGGAACTAAAAATAACAGCTCCCTCATACGCCAGGCAGGGTTTGAAGTGCTGTTCATACATTCACACAGTGATTCACAGGCCCGCCTTCCAAGGGAGGGACTAGCATCGTCCTCCTTTTACCTAGGAAGGCTGCGAGGCACGGAAAGGGTAAACAGTCTGCGACTGCACAAGTAGCCGCTGGCCTGGCCGAGGCGGGACTCGAACATAGGCCGCTGGGCTCCAGAGCCCAGCCCCCCCGGGGCGCCACACCACCCTGCCTCTCTGGTTGTCTAACCACCCACCAGGCATCAACCGAGCCCCGGTCAGAACCCATCTGGGCTTGTCAGGTCACAGGGGCTCATTTTACTTTCACCATCAGCCCCCGGAAGCCCGGGAAGGGGAGGCGGCTTGCCGGACATCCCACAGCGAGCAGACCGCAGAGCCGGGGACTAGACACGTGTATTCTCGGGCTCCAAAACATTTTGTTTTTACTTGAAGAAAACAGGCATTGAGTGGCTGAGTACCCAGTTGGGTGAAAGGGAGGCACTCGTGTTTTGAGGTGGATTGTTTCTCCCAGGAAAACCAGTGGGTGGGAAGGAGACACGTGCTGTTCCTGTCTCTCCTATCTGAAGAGGGGGACTGAAGGCCGGCGCCGAGAGCAGACCCTGCCCCCACCCCCTCTTTCCCCAAGTCCGCTGCAGACCACACTGGTTCTTGCAGCACAAGTTCCCTCTTCAGGCCACGAGGCTTGCTTGCAGAGTGCAGAGGACGGTGTGGGTGACAGCAGATGACTCAAGACAGCGAGTGTTCCCACCCACTCTCCCACACTGGGGTTCTGTTCAGGCCTTCCTCTTTCTGGTCCCTTAAAAGAGAAAGGCTCCCAGAAGCAGGGCCACAGCTATTAGTAATAACTGCCACAGAGCTCTGTTTTCATTTGAATCATGTTTACATTGCTGGGAAAGAACCCACTTGTCTGGAAAGACGAAACAGGTTGAATCAATTACGAATATGGCCAACAGTCGGAAAACTTCCCATTTCTTGAAGGAAGTTGAGGAGTGGGGTTGGAAACGTTGGGTGTTACTAGTCCCAGCCTGCCAGATGGGGCCAGGGCCAGGGGTCACGCAGACCCCACAACTCTAGACCTCCACACACACCTCGAAGGATGAACACATTTCTGGTTGCACTCTTTCTCCCTGTGTACACACACACTCTTTCTCTCTCTGGGGGCCTAGGCTAGACAGAGATTAGACCCAAAACTGCTGCCCAGGTGGGGGAGCGTCTTTGCTAGGTTTCTCAGGAGAGCAGGGCCCAGAACTGTGCTGCCCATGGAAGCAAAAGGAAGGCTTGAACACCTCAAGGCTCAAGGAGGCCAGGAGCCCAAGAAGGAGAGGATGGGGGGCCGGCCTTGCACCCCTGCTAACAGAGACCTGTGGGAACAGGAGGGTGGCCCAAGCGGTGCCCTGCAGGTTCTGCTGGTACTGATCTGTGTAGCGGAAATAACATCTGGCCAGAATGGTCTCTACCTGCACAGGGACAGGCTTCTCTGACCTGACCCCAGGCCAACGGCTGGAAAGTCCACAGCAGCAACGGCCACATGCAGACACTTCTCCTCAAAAAATGCCTCAATGCAGGGCACCTGGGTGGCTCAATCATTAAGCATCTGCCTTCTGCTCAGGTCGTAATCCCGGGGTCCTGGGATCCAGCCCTGCATCGGGCTCCCTGCTCAGCGGGGAGCTGCTTCTCCCTCTGCCTGCTCCCCTTGTTTGTGCTCTCTCTGTATCAAATAAGAAAACAAATAAACAAATAAAATCCTTAAAAACAAAAGAAATGCCTCAGTGCCCAGACCCCTCAACAGCGAGGGTTTGCAGAGGACAGAGCAAGGAAATGCACTTTGTGCCAGTGGATGTCTAGTCTCCACTGTGTGCTGTTCATCCCCCATTCTCCGGGGGTCTGGGTGCTCGCTTGGCAGCATGTGAGGTCCCTGATCTCTGTGAGCCCGTGCCCCTTGCCCTGACCTGGTTCCTTCTCCAATCGCAGCTTGGCCTTGTCAGCCATGGCCCCCCCTGAGGGCCCTTGCCCTTGCAGTGACTCTCCCTGGACCTGAACCTCTTTTGTCAGGACACCACCTTCTCAGCGAGGACTTCCCTGCCCACTCTGTTTAAGTCCACAAGCCCCACTGGCCTGCTTGCAGTCCGGCCACCCCGTGTGCTGCACCTGTTCCCTGCCTGCCGGCCATCACATAAGCTCCACGGACACAGGCACTGCTGCTGCCCTATGCTGCCATAACTCAAGCACCCAGCATGGGGTCTGGCACAGACGAGACGCTCCAGTGTCTGCGGAGGAGCTGCCCGTGCTGGGTGATGTGCTGGGTGAGGGCGAGGCCAACAGAAATGGGGAAATGCCTTGGAAAGCCATCTGACAGAGGGGCTGGCCCTACCACATCCAGGACAGGTGGTCCCACAATGTCTAGTAAGACACAGAGTGGGTCTGCCAAGTCAACGTGGCTGTTTCCTCATACCCAGCTGGTCACGGGGCAGGATTACCCATTAATGGAGCAGGGAGACCAGCAGGGGGAAGACCCAAGGGGTCCACGTCCTTGGAAAGGCCAGTGATTTGATACCATCAACAGCCCATTCCTGAATCAAGAGTCAACAGAGCAGACCCAGAGGAAAACAGAGCCCATGCCCAGGGGTTCTACCTGGCCGGCAAAGCCAAGGCACTGTGCCCCAAATGCCAACCCCAGGCAGCGGGCGACCAGATAAAGAGGCTTCCCTTTCAAAATGCACTGAGCCCTGTGCCAGGAGACAGAGAGCAGAGCCAGAGAGTGGGCACCCCGTGCCCAGGCTGTCCCTCCCCCAGACAAGGTCCTGAGAGGTCTGCCTTCCAGGGATCACTCACCTGGTACTTTACCGGGAGTCTTCCTCATCCCCTCCACCTCCTCCATACCCACAGCTAAAATGTATAAACTGAAGCAAAATTGTAAGCAAGATCAGTTGTGAAACATTCCTTGGCATAAAAAGTCAGCCCAGAAGACGGACTGCCAGCCCTAGGGAAGGAAGTTTCTAGCCACCTAGAGGAGAACGGAGGGAATGCGGGAAGGCGAAAGCCAGGAGGTCTCCTGGAGGGCTCCAGAGAAAGCCCTAGATGTGGGGGCAGCTAGTCCCACCCATAGGGAAGGGGGCTCGCAGGCCACAAAGGGGCCAGTGTGCTGAGGGAGGGAAGAGCAAAGTGCTCAGAAGAGAGGGAAGAATGGGCGTGTGGGGGCCAGCGGAATATCCACTAGGATATTCTCCCACTGCAGCCCAGAGCCTCAAGGCAAGCTGCTGGGCAGATTTCTTTTCTTCCCTTACTTGCTAAGAGGTCCTTTTTAAGGTAGTCTCTCCCGCTGGTCTTCCTTGGGGCAAAGGTCATATCTCCCGTGGCTCACCTGGCCTGGCTAGTCTGGTCCCTCCCTGGGCACAGTCTTATCTCTCTGCTGGCCTTAGTCATGCACCCCACCCCCTCCACCAAAGCCTGGGGTCCCCCCAGTAAAAAGACTGTTCCCCAGAAGGCATCCCCCAAGCTGTGATGCCTGCTACAAGTCCCAGGTTCTTCCCTGGCTTCCCCCAATCCTCCAAGCCACACACCCCTCCAGTGAAGTCATAGGGATCTTGGAGACAACCTAGATCACTGTGCCTGAGGGCTCAGGGCAGTGGACAGGGAATTTGGCCCAGGTTTTCAGTCTCCCTACAGCCTGCAAACGCCTTACCGGTAGGGAAGTGTCCCTGTACTGCCAGCACCTGGGCACAGAAGAAGGATTTCATGCGAGCTCAGCAGGGTCTGCGTTGGGCCAGTCTATCTGGGCAAGCTGGTGCCTGGCTTAAGGCAAGACCCCAGTCAGTGGCAGTGACCCAAGGATTCCACCAAGGCTGAGCTGACTGGTTGCAAACAGGAAGACAGAGATCCCTACAGCATGGGTCTGATATACCCATAATTGGTTACCTTCTCCCCTTTGAGATTCCCTTTTCCCTAACTTGGCTGCCACATGTCACCAGGAACTGGGGATACCCCACCCCTTTCCCTGGAACCCAGAAGATTAGCACCTGCCTCCACCAAGGGAAGAGAGGGGTTTGGGGGACCATCAGAAACTAACCCTGGGGGGCGGGGGGGGGGGTTGCCAAGGCAAAAAGTGTAGGCTGAGCGCAGGAATCTGGCCCGTTCACAATCCTTTGAGGAGGCGGCCTGTAAATAATAAAACAAGGAACACTGGCTTGTCTCTCAGGGCGAGTGACGTGTCACCTACCAGCCATCTGTGGGAGAGCAGGACTGGGGAGAAAGATAAATGGAGAGAGAGGTACACTGGAGGGGGGGAAGGGGGGGGGGGGGAAGGAACACCAGCGAAGTCCAGACCAGGTTCCCATAGCACAGACGCAATTGGTTCTCCAGAGGCTGCTCTGCCAAGACCTCAGAGACGCTAGTCGCCCACAGAGAAGCGGCGGTGACAACAACAACTACTACTGGCAGGCTCTCGGGGGCCGGAGGGCAAAGAGCTGGGACTCCGCACACACCTCTGGCCTCGGGGACGTCTTGGCTGTAAAGGGCTAGGGCCCTGTCCGCAAGCCCCGAACTAGGCTGGCTCTCCTCCTTGTCCAGCAGAGCCCCTCGGAGAAGCGAGGGAACCCAGGAACAGGCTCGGTGCAGCCGCCAAGAGCTACGGAAAAACTTCGCCCGGGCACAGCTTCCCCGGGGACACGGCGGAGCCAAGGGCAGGGAGCTGGGACAACACCGGTGCCGGTGGGGCAAGGCGCGCTGGGAGCGGAGGTGGGACGCGGAGGCCGGGGGTCCCGAGGAAGGCGTCCTGGCAATTCAGCCCCCTGTCCAGTCCAGTAGGTCCCTCCAAAAACACTTCTCGGAAACTGCACCGAAGAAGCGGCCCCTTCTCCCCGCGCCCCGGGGCTAGCTAGCTCTGCTCATCCCCCGCACCTGGGAGCCGGCTCAGGGCCTGGAAAGGGCAGCGGGAACAGAGGTTTCTTTTCTGCGGCCCCGCGCGCGAGGTCGCAGGTAACCCGACCTCCCCGGCCAGGGCCGAGAGGGCGGACACTCCCGGGGCTGTAGCGGGCGCCCGAGCTGCGGGCAAAGTTCCGCGCTTCGGTAACTTCCCCCGCCCCGGAGCCGTGGGCCCGGCCAGGTGCGCGTCGCCGGAGCCCCGCGAGCACCAGTCCCTCGGCCGCCGCTTACCTGGCCCCCGGGGGCGGGCGAGGTGCGCATCCCCCGTCCGGCGGCGAGTCGGTGCGCTGCGGAGGGGCGAGGAGCGGGCGGGCGCGGGCTGGCGGGGCGGGCAGCAACGCGGCGGGCAGCGCGGGGAGCGCAAAGAAGAACCCCGCCGCGCCGCAGCGGGTCGCTCACTTTCGGCAGCAGTTGAAGGCGCCGGCCCCGCCCCCACCCGCGCCCGTTGCCGGGAGACCCGCGTGGGCCGAAGGGCTCTTTGTATCAAAGCTGCCGTGACATCACGAGGCGCCCGGGCTCGGGGATCGAAGGGGGCGGGGCTCGGGCCGGGGGCGGGGCCGGAGGAGGAAGCCGGGTCTGGGAACCCGAGCCTCGGGGGGCGGGGCCCAGGTAACCCCGCCCCCAAGGTAGGGGCAGGTGGCTGGGGCGGCGCCGACCAATGGCGTCGCGGCTCTGAGGCAGGCCCGGGCTACCCACCCGAGGAGGGGGCGACTCGGGAGGTGGGGCTCGCCTGGGCCCGCCCGAGCCCGCGCCGCGAGGTTAAGGTCGCTGGGTTTGCACTGCTCTGGCCCTCAGATTCCAGGAGACCGAGTCTGTGAGCTCGCAAGCCTGCCTGGCGGGCTCTGTCGCTGTCGCTGCCGGGTCCCGACTACGCTCACTGTTGCGGTCACTGTACGGCGAGACTCCGACCAGCGCTTCCGCGCTCACATTTGCGGACCCGAACGAAGATCTGCCAAACCCCCAGCCCCCTCGCCTACCACAGCCACCGCCACCAGTCTGAGTCTTCGTCCTTTCGTTCCTAAAGTCAGGAGTTGTATTTAGAAGCAGCCCAGGAATACAAAGAACCAAGGGGCAATAAGAACTAAAAGCAAGGGGCGCCTGGGTGGCTCCGTTGGTTGCGCGACTGCCTTCCGCTCCGGTCGTGATCCTGGAGTCCCGGGATGGTGTCCCACATCCATGGGAGTCTGTTTATCCCGACTCTGACCTTCTCCCCTCTCATGCTCTCTCTCACTGTCTCTCTCTCACATAAATAAAATCTTAAAAACAAAAACAAAAAAACCCTGAAAACATAAAAAAGGAAGTACTCTGTGTTGAATCCTAGTAAACATAATTTAAGTAAAAAATGTGCCTCCTTCCCCACCCCCCATAACTCTTCACTATGCTTTGGATTAAAGAAGGCAAAAATGTAAAGCAGCAACTAATACAGATGTTTCCCTTTGAGTCAGCGTTGCATTGTCCAACTGGGGGTAAGTTTTGGGGGATTTATCTTCCTAATTGTCTGTCTCCGGCCAACATGAAGGCCCCTTTGCCTTCCCTGTGTCCTCACTGACCAGCAGGGTGGCACATGGACATGGCAGGACCTGTTGGCAGCTGGGTGCTTTGGTTCAATTCCATCAACAACACACACACACACACACACACACACACACACACACACAGAGCTTTTCAGCCTCCTTCTCTCTGGCTCTTTGCTCTCAACTTCCTTCTCCCCCAAATCTCTCCTGCAAATAAGTTGCCAGCTGCCTCTCTGTCTACCAGGGGCCCTACTCTGAGGCAAAGCATCCCACTGAGGCTCTGAGCCCTACAGGGAACTCTCCAAAAAGGACAGCATTGGCTAGAGGAGGGCCTCCTGGCAGAGGCTTTGTGCCAGGGGAGGCTTGAGCAGTGGGGGTGAGGCGGAGACCCTACCACCACTGACCCTCTCCTCCCTGCTGATGGTCTTGCAGGTCAGAGATCCCTATGCGGGCACCATGGACTATTTCTCACCCTTGCTTGGGTCCACTCCCGCAGTCCCTAACATGCAGAAGTGCTGTGTTGTATCATAACAAACACTGGCTTTGGAATCACATAGACTTGGGTTTCAATCCTATTTGCCAGTTATGAGGCCTAGGACAAGTTATGTAACCCTTCTGAGACTCAGTGTCCTTATCTGTAAAATGGGGCTAGGTCAACCTCATGAGTTGTTGTGCATCCTGGCAGAGGGTACACTTAACTTTAGTCACTCACCACAGGTGTGGTGCATGAATGAGCCCACGCACCCTGGGCCTCCTCTGCCTTTCCAGCTCCACCCTGAGACCTCGGCTCAGTGGCTTCCTGTGAGGTTTCAGGGTGTAGCTGCATCCAGGGGGTTCTGTCTCAGTTTCCCCTCTTCCCTTCTGAGTCTCATGGTGCCCCTAAGGGCTGTGGAGAACCAGAAAGCAGGTCACGTGAGAGGACCATCCAGAACTGGGGGAGGGAAGCAGAAACCTCAGGTGATGGGCACTGTTCTAGGTCCTAGCTTGCTTCGGGCAAAAGTCAGTGAAGAAGAGCAGAACCTGTCAAGTACCCTCCACCCCGCCCTCATTAGGGGTAGTCAGATTGCCATTTTCTTTTTTTTTTTTAAGTAGTTTTTTTTTAAAGATTTTATTTGACAGACAGAGATCACAAGTAGGCAGAGAGGCAGGCAGAGAGAGAGAGGGAAGCAGGCCCCCGGCTGAGCAGAGAGCCCGATGAGGGGCTCAATCCCAGGACCCTGGGATCATAACCTGAGCCAAAGGCAGAGGCTTTAACCCACTGAGCCACCCAGGCGCCCCCAGATAGCCATTTTGGAGGGCTCTGTGGAGGGAATGGTTTCTAGCGTCCCTCTTTATTCTTCCCAAAGCTTGGTGGAGGGAGTGGCATCTCCAGGTTTCTGTCCTGAAAAGCAGTGTGCCCGAGAGGAGGGTCACAAGATGCTGGCACTGAGCACTTCTGAGTCTGAAGCCTGCCTCATTCTACAGTTTACCACAGCCAAGTCATTTGCTATTTCTGAGCACGGGCTGTCACCTCTATAGAATGGAAACAAGACCTTTCCTCTTCCAGTTGGGAGGTTTGAATGAAATGATAAACTAAGTGTCTAGTTCAATGCTTCCTGTGCTACAGGCACTCAATAAATAAATAGTAGCTTCTCATGACCAGCAGCATAAATGAGCCCTGGTCTGATTCAGTGATTCAGGATATGAGCTCCAAGGCTGGAGCCAAGGGTTCTATCCTGGCTTTACCACCTTGTAAAAGATCATCTGGATGAGCCAAGGCAAGTTTAATTTCTGGTGTCTCCGTATCCTCACCTGCAAATTGGAGATAATAATAGTATGTATTTCAGGATTATTTTGAGGATCAAAATAGTCAGGACCCATGCATATAGTACTCAGAGCAGGCCTGGCACATAGCAGGTGCTCAATAAACAGCAGCCATTTCCAATGACCATGTGATAAGAGGCTGGGGAGAACTGAGGTGAGGATTAGAACCTGAAATAGCTTATAGGATGATTTAGAACCCTGACATCTTAGAGGGTTGGTGAGGGGCAGAAGGAAAGGGAGAGAGAGAATCCCAAGCAGGCTGCATGCCCAATGCGGAGCCTGATGCGGGACTTGATCTCACGACCCTGAGATCATGACCTGAGCCAAAATCAAAAGTCAGACACCCAACCGACAAGGCCATCCAGGTGCCCCAAGAATCCTGACTTTTGGGAGAGGCCCTGACATCTTCCAGGGGGTTTAGGGGATCAATGATAATTTGGGGTTGGGGAGGAAGGATGTCTTCTGAAATGGACATGGAAACTGAGGGCTCCAGCCCAAGCTAGGGCTCCCAGAGGACTCAGTGTTTTTCATTCACATGGGGGCTGGCCTGGGAGAGAATTACTAGGGAAATATAGTCCCCCATCCTGAGCAGTCCTACCTATGGGGTTGGGGGCCATGAGGGTCTCTCAGTAGCTAACCTGGTTCCTTCCCATAGCTGTGTTTTAGAAGTTTAATTAGCTGTGTTTAGATTTTAAGCTAGGAAGGCTCTCTGGAGAAAGAGTTAATGTGCTCTTCCCCCATTTTATGGATGGAAAGATGGAGGCTCAGAGAAGGCTAGGCATTTGTCCAAACCGCACCCTGAGGTATCAGATGAGCAGGGACTGAAACTCGGGCTCCTTGGCTGCCTACCCCACTTCCACTCCTGCTCTGGCTGGGATGCTTTACTGAGGGGCAAATGACTGGCAGAAGATGGGGAGTGATGGGCAGTTGATACCCTTCCAGTGCCCACCCGGTGCTGTGCGTCTCCTAAGGGCTTCGACTTGCTATTTCCAAAGGATCTCATTAAAAACAGAAACCGTCTCCCCGGGAATCTATCTGAGAATAATGTGCAGAGGACAAG
Organism: Mustela nigripes; assembly: GCF_022355385.1. Classification (NCBI taxonomy): domain Eukaryota; kingdom Metazoa; phylum Chordata; class Mammalia; order Carnivora; family Mustelidae; genus Mustela; species Mustela nigripes. Next base: position 40,406,979 of record NC_081572.1, read on the forward strand.
TCCCTCTCATTAATTCTTTTTATGTCCTGCAACTTCTTTTACTATAGTTTTGGGAATACTCCTGTCTGGGTGCCAAAGCCAGAGAGAAGCAGACAGAATGTTGACAAGCAGAAGTTAGCCTCCACATACTGATGGGGGTGGAAAAACCGTGTTCACCTGGGTGAGCCAGGTGAGGGCAGAGAATCTAGGAAGTTCTCTCTGTGCCACAGCTATCCTTCCACGTTTGTCATCTTCCGCTGTCACCAGGCAGGTGTTAGCTCACCATCAGATGGTGTAAAGCGGCAACATTTTGTACATGTTTGGGGCCATATGGAAGAACTGGCTGAACATACATGACATAATTATGGAAAAGAGCATAATGAGGAAAAGAGTTCTCCGAACATTACCCAGTGTTGATGTTAGCCAAGCAACTGAGGCCAACGAACATGAGCCACATGGACAAACAAGAAAACAGCTACACAAATAATACCAGGGCTGAAAAAAAGCATTCAAGCCCAGTGGTTCTCAAAGTCAGTTCCTAGAAACCTGCAGGTTTCTCTGGAGACCCTGCAAAAGGAGGGGATGCTCAGGTGAGCCAGAATAGCTCCACTTTCCACCGCTTTACATACGGACTTCCACTTAGGTCGGTAAGTAGTAGTAGTAGCTTTAGAAAGAGAAGTTGGTACTAAGGAAGCCGACAGAACCCTGGGATTACAGAGGCTTCTTGACCCCCAAGGAAGATGGCTCCCACCTGCCATCTAGAAACAACAGGAGCAACCCCTGAATCCCAGACCCTTTCACTCCTGCAGGAGCCTGGCCAGGGGACCTGTACTGTGCCTGGAAGAGAAGGGCATCCGGGACCCTTCCTTCCTCTGGGAAGATGGGGTTCAGATGGCATGTCGCTAAGGTCCCTTCACATCCTACAACCCTGGGCTAGCCCAGGAGCAGATCTTGGACCCAGGCGTTTGCCTTGGACACGGAAGCCCTTTCCCACTGGCAAACAGCTAGGTGTTGGTGACTGTCCCTTGGCCAGGACTCCTGTAGCACTCTGCCCCAGACCTGTTTTTCCTTATAATGTCTGGCTGGCAGACTGGGTGGGACTGGTCTTTATTGACTTGCCCCAGCTCAGTGCTCAGAGAGGCCAAGCTCTATTTTTGTCAACCTGGGCACATGTGAACAATGGGTTTTCTTACTCATGCAGACCTAATAGGAGGGGAAAATGGTGAGAAAACCCAAGTTTCCTCTGACTCATTTGACCATCTAAGAGGAGGAGATGGCAGGGGAGGAGGAAATCAGACCAGGTCCTCTGTGACTTGGATTGGGTAAGGGCAAGGAAGAAGAAATTCCCCTTCCTTTACACTCGGTAGCGTCAGGTGGCCGCAAATTCAAGAAAGCATGAACCACTCTCCTCTCCTCCAAATGCCTCCCCCCTCCTCCCCACCTCCTCAGCCCAGGCCGCTGTGTCTATGACTTCTACAAGTTGGTGGTAAAGCAGGGATTCCCAAACACTACACTAGGCTGACTCGGGGAACTTAAAAAAAAGCTCAGTGCCTGGGTCACAACTGAATCCAAATGTCTCAGTTGTGAGCAGTTTTTCAAGATCCCAAATGTTTCCAGTGCAAGCAAGTTTGGGAACCACTTTGCTAAAGGCGGGGCGACCATCGGTGAAGGCATCACTTGTCCATCATCCATCCATCCATCCATCTACAAATATTCAGTGAAGATCTCTCTGAGCGGACCCTGTTCCAGGTCTTGGAGACACAGCTATGAATCATCAGGTCTTGGTTCTCGTGGAGCTCACCCTCTCCGGGGGCCATCAGACCACAAACAAATAAATGAATCAGCGATACATCTGACATAGGCTCCGAAGAAAACCAAAGGAGGGTGAGAGATCAGACAGACGTTAGGGACAAGGTGCATTTTCATCCTGGATTTAGGGACTGGATTTTGTTTCAGGAAAGTGTTCCTGCCATCCTGCTCCCCATCTGCTCCTGCCTCCTGCTCTCTGGCTGAAAGAGCTCTCCCTTGACAATCCTCGAGGTCCTGCCTCCTGCCCCTCAGCGCCTCCGGCCTAGCTCTTTCCCTGAAGCAGTGTCTTTAGGGCGGGGCCTGGCATCCTCCGCACCCAGGGCTCCTGACTCGTCCAACTCTGTGCCAGCAGCAACACCTGACCTGGGGCTGCACAAGGCAAGGGATCCATGAGGCATTGTTTATGAACAACCGACAGAGGGATTTTAGTCTTGTGGGGTGTGTGAGAGGTCCCGTGGAACAGTGGAGAGAACCCTAAACTCAGGGTCAGAAGACCCGGATTGGAGGCCTGACTATGCCACTTCCCAGCAAAGGGCAAGTCATTTCTCCTTGCCAAGCTTTGGTTTCCTCTTTGGTCAAAAGGGGTAAGTGTGGCCAACTTTGCATTAAGAAAGGTCAAGGGCTGGGGTGCCTGGGTGGCTCAGTCAGTTAAGCATCTGACTTCGGCTCCAGTCTTGATCTCAGAGTCCTGGGTTCAAGCCCTGTATCAGGTTCTGTGCTCAGCGGGGAGTCTGCTTCTCCTTCTCCCTCTGCCCCTCCTCCCTGCTTATGTCTCTCTCTCTCTCTCCCTCAAACCAGTAAAAGCTTAAAAAAAAAAAAAAAAAGGTCAGGGGCACCTGGGTGGCTCAGTCAGTTAAGTGTCTGCCTTCGGCTCAGGACATGATCCAGGGGCCTGTGGTGAAGCCCCACATCAGGATCCCTGCTCAGTGGGGAGCCTGCTTCTCCTTCTCCCTCTGCCTGTCCTTACCACTGCTTATGCTGTCAAGTAAATAAATAAAAATTTTTTAAAAAGGTCAAACAAACAAGAAAAGAAGTATCACACAACATAAAAATTATTCATATAAATATTGAGAAATTATGACATGATCATGGCTTCTCTAATATATAAAATTCATTAAAAATGGATGGAAAAACTTGGAAAGAAAGAAAATGTCAAAGACTTTTGGAAAGTGTTTTGCAAATATGAGGACTTTTTTTAGAAATTCTCATCATCTAGGTACAGACATGAAATCATCATGCGTTAAAGCTGGAAGGGACCTGGGAAGATGGCCAGGAGAGACAAAAGGACTTGCCACCGTCACAAATCTTCTTAATGGCAGAAGATCCACACTGGCCCCAGAAAGTGGGGGGATGGTAATTGGGAGGAGACTGGGGATGATGTTTCAGTAGCTTCCCTTGACAAACTCCTATTCATCCTTCAAAATCCCACTCAGGTGTGACCTGCCTAATGAAGCCTTCTCTTTTTCTTCCGGTGAGAATAAATGACTCCCTGGCTTCATGATCTCCATCCCTCAAAGGCAAGCTCTGCTACTATGGGGACACACCATGTTGTTGGGACTGGTCTCCTCTCAGGCCCCCTTTAGCACCTTGATTCCTGAGAACAGGGTCCCTGTCCCCAGAGTCTTTGGACTCCCGCTGCTAACAAGTCTGGCACGTAGCAGGCACTTGAGGGATGTCTGAAGCCCTGAATGGAACTGAGGATCCCTCGCACGTAAATGATATAGGGCCGAGGGCCTGATTAGTCACGAATTCGTGGGAATATTTTCTGGAAGTTCCTGAGTTGGGCACTGATAAGGAGAGAAACAAGGAAATAAGAAAGGTCTTTCTCAAGATCCAGTTGCCCTCTTCCCGGATTGTACCAGATTTGAGCTCTGAGGAGACCCCCCTCTGCCTAACGCAAACCCTGAAACCAAAGAGAGATCATTTCCCTGCAGCTTGTGATTCCAACAGGGACCAAATACTGAAGATCCACGGTGTACCAGTCACTTCATTTCTTCTCCCTTATTCTAGTCCAACCCTCTGTGGACAGCGGTCACTGAACCCATATTACAGATGAGGAAGCTCGGGGCTCAGGAGGGTTCAGTGATATGGCCAGGGTGTCAGAGCCAAGATGTGCACTCAGGTCGGCTGGCCCATGCCCAGGCCCCCTTGCCATCTCTTACTGCATAACCAGCTTCCTGACAGCAACTAGACTCATCTGGAAGGTGGCAGAAACTAATTAATAAGGATGATGAAAGGCTGTGAGCAAGGAAGGGCCTCACCCCTCCCTCCATCATCCTCTGTCGTGGTCCGGCTCATTATTTTAATCAGCTGTAGTCCCAGCCAGGCCTCTGTGGTGCCCCCCGCCAAGTACTGCCCTTGAGGGTGGGATGCAGCCCACTGCACTGAGGGTGTTCGGGTGGAGGGCTATACACTCCTCTGCTGTGGACTTGGCCACTGCCTGCTGTCCCAGTTCCAAACCCAGGGAGAGGTACCCTGACCTGTCCCTGGGGGCCACCAGCGGGCGGGGGCAGGATAGATAGGCCAGGGCTCCTGAGGAGACGGAGGGAAGAAGGATTTGTTGCTTCCAGAAGTGTGTTTCATGGAGTCCCTACACCATTCTGACAGCAAGAAAGGGCTCTGTCGTCAAATCAACCGGCGAAATTCTTTACTCCTCCCTGGAGATGCCACAGAACATGTTGGCAGGAGAGAAACCTGCCTCACTCCATTGTAATCTGGGGTTTCTTCGGGCCCCAGCTTTGGACAGGATCCCTTGTCATCTAATGTCTACCAACACCAGGAACTCAGTATTGGAAGGCATACCCTTGGGAAAACCCGTGTACCAGGCTCCCAGCACACAGCTGCACAGAACAACTAAATGTTACTATCTTCATTTTATTAATAGCAAACGCCTACATAGCACTTACTATGTACCAGGCTCTGTTCCATGGGCTTCACATGATATTAACTCATTCAATCCTCACAGCAACCCTATGAGGCAAGGACTGTCCCATTTCACAGACAGGAAAACTGAGGCTCAGAGAGGTTACTCAAGGACATACACCTTAGGAAGTGGAGAGCCAGGATTCCAAACCAGGCAGCTGGCTCCAGGGACAGTTCACCTAACTGTGACGCTATGAAGGAAGGGAGGCTCGGGTCTCTAAAAAACTTCCCCAAAGTAACCACAGTAGGACCGAAACCATTCATTCAATCATTCATTCATTCATTCATTCACTAGTTTGTTCATTTACTGGAACAACATTTACTGAGCAGAAACTGCAGGCCCAGGCACGGTGCCAGCCACCCAGAGAGAGAACAAGGTGCAGTCCTGCCTGGAACTACTGGCCACCTGTCCTGGCCTCTCTGACCCCGGAGAGCTGCTCTGTTCTCCACCAAGACAGACACGTAGGGCTGTGCACTAAGCTTGTTGCCCTTCCGGTCATCTGCATGTGCACACCCACGTGCAGGCCGGAGTGTGAGCTCACTAAAGAGGCCCTACACTCGAGATGCTGGGGAGCAGAGGCTGCCTCAGCTACCCTGACAGCCCACAGACAGTGGGTCAGGGAGCGCACTGTCCCACACCCAACTCTTCTCACGCCCAGCGCAGGCTCCCCTCCTTGGCCCCACAGCTTGGCTGTCGAAGGTGTCTCCTGCCAGGTCACCCCACCTGCCCACCTGCCCCCTGCCTGCCTTTAGCTGCTCTCCCATGGAGTGTGACCCATGAGGCCCTCGGAGCCCCCTCGCCACAATCACTGCTCCTCCTCTCAGTCCTGCGGCTGACCTGCCTCCCTGTTCCCAGACTGCAGTCGGGCCTAGCACAGGGGCTCCTTCAGGATGGCAAGAATTCATCTCAGGAAATCAGCCCCCTCCTGGGAGGAGAGTCACTTTTAGACAAGGATGGTGGAGGGTGAAGGCGGCTTCACCTCTCCGAGGCACACACTGAAAGGCTTGTAATTCCACTTTAAAACCAAACACCCCCCACCGCCACCGCTGGCCCCAGTCATCTCCTAAATTATCTTGGTGATGCTGGAATGCAAACCACCCAAAACCCACAAAAACCCAGCCACCCCATAAATGACAGAAGCCGGGCTGTGGGTTCTCCACTGTGAGAAGGAAGGGAGTGGGCAACCTAGTCCCGGGGGTGGTTTCTGGAGGGCCCAGGGCCAGTGGCTCGCTTGGACCTGCCCAGGATGGGCCACGCTGTCCCTGAATAAACAGGCAGCCGCAGCCCCAGGCAGACAACGGGAGCTGGTCTCAGGCACACATACCTCCTTTGTGGGTCCCCTTTCAGGGCTGGGCTCGGCAGAGGGAAACCCAAGGCGCCTGGCCCCAGGACACTGAGCCAGTGTGTTCTTCCCACTTAAAGGAAAACCACAACCCTGTGGAGCTCTGCGGCCGCCGCCCGGGGCAGGCTGAAGGAGCCACTGTGTTCAGGTAGACACCGGAGAAGCCTGAGCCCAGACCAGGCCAGGGGAGGGGAGGGAGAGGCTGCTCCCAGGGGGCCCTAAGAAAGAAACCTTTCTTCCAGGCCAGGCCCCCTGCCGTCCCCACCAGACCACAAGGCCACATTCATGGGAGTAAAGTGCTCTGGTGCCTGGCCAGCCCAGGTTCCAGCCCCAGCTCTGCTCTGTGCGTTCCCTAGCTCACAGACAGTGTTCTCGCTGTTAGCAGGTAGCCATGTGAACCCCAGATTGGTGAATGCCGGACCATTGCTCTTAGGGCTCCTCTGACTGCAACAGTTCCGTCAACTGAGCAATGCAAAAGCTTGTTTTATGCAGGTTTATTTAAAGGCACTTTTTTGTTGTTGTTGTTTTTTAAGATTTTATTTGAGAGTGCACAAGCAAAAGTGGGGGAAGGGCAAAGGGAGAAGGAGACTCCCCACCAAGCAGGGACCCATCCCTCCAACACACCCTACCCACTCGGGTCTCAATCCCAAGACTCTGGGATCATGACCTGAGCCAAAGGCTGACGCCTAACCCACTGAGCCACCCAGGTGCCCCTAAAGGTTCGTTACTTAACAACCAGCTTATGGAGGACAGCATTGTCCTTTGTGCCTGAACAAAGCTTATCTAACATGTATTTTCTCCAAAAGGTACATCGCGGCTTTCCTGCCCCTAGGAGCCATAGACAACACTTCACCACATTTGGGGGGCATTTTACATGGCGAACTCATCAACCAAAAAAAAAAAAAAAACAAAAAAAAACCAACACAATCCGCCCCTAAAAAACAAAGAAACAAAAACCCCCAAATACAAAACACAGCACTAAAAAGACTGCTAAAAGGAAGCTTGTTTCAGTCTGAGCAGAAACGAGTAGTCAGAGGAATGTCTTCTTCCACCCTGAGCGGCCGACCCGCATTTCATCCCTCTGAGCATGCATGCAAATGGTCACGGGGCCACCGGGCGTCTTGATTGGGGGATTACAAACAGACGGTAGCAAGTAGGCAACTTTGCCACAAATGAGGGTCAGCGGTGTCTGCCTTGGAGGGCTATGGAGGGGCTGCCGAGCGAAACGCGGATGAGGATGTTGTGTACTGAGCACAGCAGTAGCTCAGTACACATTTGCACAGTTTCTGCTCCTGTAACCCGAGGGACTTACCAAGGCTTGACACCTTTGCTGTTCCCTCTGCTGGGAATGCCTTTCCTTGCACTCTTCCCATCCAGTGAAGCCCGGAGCCCCGGGGTTCGGTTCACCTCAGGGCTGGCATTTGCCAGCTGGGAGCCCTCAGGCCAAGCTGATGCTCCTTCCTCCCCACCCCCACCTCCAATCAGGCTTCCCCCTGCTCCCTCACAGCTGCTGACTGTGTGAGAGAAGTAACCAGAAGAGAGCTGCATCCTGTCCCCTTCACCGGGTCTGTGCACTGCGGCCTTCCCCCCGCCCTGAGGCTTGGCCCCCAGACAGACCCTTCCACTCAGTCCGGGGCCCCTCTCCTCACAGGTTCTTGGCTCCCGCCCACCCCCAATCCCACTTACTGCATCACCAATGGCGCCTTCTCTCCTAGTTCAGCTCCTTTCCTGATGACGCCCTGGCCTTGAAAATCCCTCCCTAAACACCACAGGGTGGAAAGGAACACACTAGAGCCACAGGGTCCCTCGTCTCACCGGAACTCTCGAGCAGCCCTGAACGCAGCGGGTCTCCCCTTGAAACGGTTTCCTAGCACAGCTCCTAGCACGCCCACCCTCCTGGCTTCCTCCAAGCTCCCCAGTCGTGACTCAGTTGCTGTTGCCGGCTCCCATGTCCTTCCTCGGCCCTAAATGTTGCACCCTCCGTGCTCCAGTCCTCTCTCCTTCTTGTTTCCCTAACGTGTGGCTTGAAATCCTACCAAGTGCTGATGGCCCCCAAATGTCCGTGTCCAGCCTGGCCCACTCCCCTGACCTCCAAACCGCTGTATCCAATTGCCTGCGGAGGGAGTTGTTGCGAGTATCTTAGGGACCAGTCCCCCGAGGGTATGAGGGAAGGAGGGGACAGAGGGAGAGAGGGCCTGGGATGCATGTGACGAGGCCTCAGCCAACCCCACACCGCCACAGGCACTCTGGAGCCAGGATGACTCCGAAAAGAAGCAAGATGGCAAAACCCCTGTGTCCCCACAGGGCCCAGTCGTGGGATGCAGGCTGCCTCCAGGAAAGGTGTGTAATCTTGGGCCAGGCAGCCCTCGGCCCCTAGGGAAGGTCAGCAGCAGCCGGCACTTGGACAGATGGGAGAAGGAGGGCTGCCAACCCACAAGGGGTCTGCATGCGCCTGGACGTCTTCGACAGAATCCTCCAGGAGCCTCTCAACTGACAAGTCCACAACTGGGCTGCTGAATTTCTCTCCAGAACAGTTGCCCCCCTCAGGACCCTGCTCCCCCCACCTTCGCCTGTCCTGCCTTCCCCCCACCCCACCCCAGCAGTCCGACATCCCCACCAGTCACCTGGGAGCTCTGCTGGCCACGAGGAGAACCTCAGGCTAGTCCTTGATAATTCTCTCCCCTCCGCCCCACATCAGCAAGCGCAGGCAGCTCCAGCCCGGTCCACCTGCTCACCCTCTGCCTGTCACCGTCCTCAACCAAGCTGTCACCACCTCTTCCTTGGACGGATGCACAGCCTCCTAACTGGTTGCCCCCGTTCTAGGGCTGTCTTTACACACACTCACCCTAGCGAGCTCTTCAAACCGCCAACGTCTGGTCATGTCCCAGCCGACAACGTTCCCTTGGCCTCTGGTCAGGATGAGCCCCAAAATTCTCCCCTGCTCTCTCAGTCGCCTGGGCTACACGCTCCCTCCAGCCTCCTCATCACCTATCACCTGCACTGGCTTCGCTTGCCAGCCCCTCCACAGCCAAGCCCCATGCCCACCCTCACATGCCTCTATCCCTCCCTTCCGACAGGACAGGCAGGCTCCCAGCATCTCCTGAGAGCTCCCCATCCCTCCAGCCCAGCGAGCTCCCTGCCCTTGCCCGACCCCCAGGACATCAGCAGCTCCCTCCCCATGTTCCTGGCCCAGGAGGGCTGGAATATTCACTGCCAGCACCACAGGCAGGATGGTTCTTTGTGTTTCTGCCTCCCTCCAAGGCTGAGTGCCTCTAGGACAGACCATGTCCTATGTCTGCTCGCTCTGTCCCTGGCCCAGCGTGGTGAGAAGTCACGGTCTGGGGAACTGACCTCAGGTAAACACACTCTTCCCTCTTTGTGACTTGGCCTTTGAGGGCTCCAGGCCAGGCACCTCACCACCTGGCAAGATTACCTGCTTTTGGACACAAGTCCCAATCCCTCCTGCTGGGCCTGCTGCCAGCTCTGGCACTGGGTGAGGGGCTCGTCAGCTGGACAGGAACAGTGGTGACTTTCACTGTCACACCTGGCACGGAGACCTCGGCCAGCTGCTTCTGTCAACACCAGACTGTCGCCCAGCGCCTCCAGCCCGGCTCAGCAGCTCAGCAGCTCAGCAGCTCCTGTCAGAGTTTCCCCGGGGCCAAGGGTATGGCCATGGCCCTCCTCTCTGACTTGGGAGTCTGGGCTTTGCCACTCACCATCTGGGTGACCTTGGGCAGCCTGTTGAACAGCTGAGCCTTGGGTCCATTAGCTGGAAAATGGAGATAGTAACAGTATCTCTCTCACGAGTCTCTCTGGTTGGGGGCTTGGTTCCCATGACCTCCATACGTGCCCGCTATTATACTTGGCAGAATATTAAATCCTGGACACTTCAAAAACTCCCCTTTTCCTCAGACATACCTTCAACACATTTGCTTCAACTTTTAACACGGGCTAATGGAAATATGAAAAATTTCTGTGGCTCAGTTGTTTAAGTGTCTGCCCTCGGCTCAGGTCATGAACCTGGGGTCCTGGGATCGAGCCCCATGTCAGGCTCCCTGCTCAGCGGGGTGTTTGCTTCTCCCTCTGCCCTACCCTGTTGCGCTTACTCATGTTCTCTCCCTCTTTTTCTCCCAAAAATAAATAAAATATTTTTTAAAAAGCAATCAAACTGATTTCGAAAAAATAAAACTTCTATAGAAAACTCCAGCTCCTGGAGTCCATTGTCTCTTCTATAATGACCTTCCCCATAAACTCCTATCAGGTTCAAGGATGAGTCCCCATAAGTTCATTTGCTTCTCTGAGCCTGCATGTTCACATCTCTGAAATGGAGATAAAAGTTGTCTACCATACAAGAGTGTTATGAGGACCACCACACACAATAACAGGTTCCAAGCAGAGTGGGTGACACATAGTAGGTCTTAAGGTCAGGCCCCCATCCTACCCACCCCAGTCCACCTGCTACGTAATTCCTTCCCTCCATTGGAAGAGCTGTGTATCACCATTCTGCTGAGAATGGGATAAGCTTTTAAACCCCACTGTGCGTTTTCTGGGTCCCCTATGTGGGTCCTTCTGCTTCCCTACCTGTTTTTTGAGCTCTGACCTTTGTTTTAATGGTTTGACTACATCTCGTGCCTCTCACTGGGAGCTCCTCCAGACCCCAAGGTATCAAGCCACAGAGCATTTTGCCCTTCAAGGAATAAGTGAGTCTAGTGGGTAGACCACACAGCCAGGCGACGGCTGGTGTCTGTGGCCGTGGGAGCTGGGGGTGTGTGGCCGCAGTCAATGATGCACGTGCATAAGGACCCCAAGAGGGCTTTTCAGGTCTGGGAGGCCGACTGTTCTTGGACTCTGATGCCCCAGGGAGGTCACACCCATTTTGACAGTAATGATAGTGTGCCCTCCGAAGTCACAGGTCACAGGAGCCTGCAAGGCACCTCTGCTTGTATCAGCGACACGGTGTAGTTCAAAGAGCTCGAAGGCAGTCTGGGGAGGCTTGACTCCCAGCTCTAACACTTGGTACACAGGTCACCTTCGGGAAAAGCACCTCCCCCTGACCCCGGGCTCCATGGCCTCTTCTCTCTGAGTCGTCCAGAGGACCAAATGAGACAACGCACGCTTAATGTCTTGGTGGACCTGGTGATTGGTCATCACTGCTGCTCTGCCAGATTGCTTTATAGACATACATGCAGAAAGAAAAATAAGCATCCTTTCCTTTTTTCAGTGCCTCAAGAGAGGTCTGTCCTTATATCTCAAGCCAAAATGATTTCCCAGTTCTCATGTCTTCACCAGTCCCTTTGGAAGTGCCTCTTTGTGTGTGATGAACCGATGGCCTGGTTACCCTTCCCAGACTGAGAGCTCTAGGAGGGACCATCCGACCCCAGACCTCAGCACAGCCCCTGGCCCCGCGCGAGCACCTGCCCTTGAACGAGCTAACAGATGACGGTGTCAGGGGCTAACACCGTGCTTGGTGGTGCCAGCCGAGCCCTGCCTTCACCTGATGCTCATGGAAGTTACCACTTCCGAGGGGTTTACTCTGGGCCAGGCACTGTGCTGGGACCACCGCAAATTGCAGCTCATTGAATCTTGCACAGACCTATCAGGTAGATATGTACGCATCTCCATTTTCTGTGCAGCTTAAACTTCTAGGACCCTTACGTGCTCCAGAGCCCTGCAATGTGTTCACAGGGTCACGTGCTCTATACAATTTAAAAAAATGAGATACGTTGAAATCTTTTACCTTGACTTTATACTATAAAAGCTTCAGGCTCCATAGAATCTGGGGCCAATAAGTAGGTACTACTCTTCTCCCATTTCACAGATGAGAAAGCTGAGGCTCAAAAAGATTAAACTTGCCCAGAGACATTCAGAACCAGGATGTGGATGCAGGCCTGCATTCCAACTCAGCCACAGGCCTCCCGGGTCTAGAGAAAGGAGCCCTGGTCAGTGGAGGCAAGTGTCTGCCCAAGGGCAGCTTTGCAGCTGCGGGTTCAGGGCAGAATGGGGACGGAGGAGAGGAGAAGAGAAAGAGAAGCTCTCATCTGAAGGGTGTCAAGTCCAGAGCCCAGAGCCCAGAGCCCAGAGCCCTGAGCCCCAGCTACTTGGCATCAGAACCCCAGTTAATCTGACCATCTCCCTGCACCCACCCCCTCGTGACCCAAATCTACACTGTTTGCCTTTCCAACTCCTGAAAGCACCAAGTGCAAACTGCAATGAGCCAGCCCAGCTCACCCCAAATAAACCTATTCTCTGTCCCCTTCCCTTTCCTGGGCCTCTCCATCCAGGGGTTGCCAGGGCCCCTCCTGTCTTTAATACCAGGCTAGGGCAAGCAAGGGCTGGCACACTCTGCCCTAAGGGCAGCCCTCCCCTGGCTGTTTTGCAAAGGGCCAGTTTCAGCTGCCTGGCGTTCAGTTACCTTCATTAGAATGGGCCCCGAGAGCTGGCCGAGCTCTGACCGCTCAGGGCAGATCCTATCACAGCAGGGACCGAAGAAGAGAAAAGATCGGTAATGCTGCCGCTTTTCCCCAGGCCAAGGAGAGGGAGAGGGGTGGGTAGCAGCAGGAAAAGGGGAGCCAGGGGCCTGCCAGGCCCTCCCTGGCTCTATGGCTGCTCTCAGTTCTGGAGTCCTCAGGGCCAGAGGTAGCACAGAGCCCATTCCCAGGATGCCTATCGGCCCCTGCTGGGAAGACCTCCCAACTCCTTCATAGCCACTCCACCAAGGAAGGTGGTGGGGAAGGGGGATTCAGGAATTCAGGAAGAAGCACAGCTTCCTGGTATCCAACAGCCAGTTTAAGGACACCTGGCCTGAACTCTACCGCAGACAAGGAAGTGACCTTGTGGCCATAGGAACGGGGAAAGCTGATGTCTGAAAACATTCTCTTAGACCAAAATGCCCCAGAGATTGTAAGTGTATTTCTTCCAGAAAATGGAAATGAGCTTTTCATTCCATTTTCATTCAAATAAAGAGACACGGGCATAACAAAAATGGAACTTTCTAGTTTGAGGGTGGCAGCCGTCCCTAGCAGCTGTTGTCCCCATTAGGGACTTGTGGGGCAAAGGGAGGCTAGGCTGCTGTGGCTCCCATGGGTTTCCCGCCTTCTTGGCTGTAGAACTGGGAATTTCTCCTAACCCTAGAGAACATGGGTGGGCCCCCCAACCCTTGTAAATGACTGGGGGTGGGGGTGGGGAGGGGCTTTCCTGCTCATCCCTAATCCCCCAGCAGAGCTGCAGCGCTGGCATGGGAAGGCCACAGCCCCCCAGGCAGGGACTGCCTGCCACAGGGGTAAAGCCCCAGTCAACCTTGCTACCTAATGGTGGTGTGACTCCAGGAGAGCTTCTCAGCTTCTCTAAACGTAATTTTCTCTGCCTGTAAGATAGACATAATGATAGGGACATTTAAATAGACCTCCTGTGAGTTAGCTACTAGCTTAAGTGCTTTCTTAACCCTCGCAGCACTCAGGAGAGAGACGTCACCCCCCTCATCCCACAGGGGAAGTATTAGGCAGGGAGGACACACCCGAAGTGGCAGATGTGGGATTCGATCCCTGCTCCCGCCCCCAGGGTGCCTGTGCTTACCCAGGACAGGACACCACCCTGTCCCATTCACTGGGGACCCGCTCTTGATAAGTATGCTGGGTGAGCCATGCTTTTAATGGAAGTAGACCTCTTGGGGGCTGGGATTCTCCAGTGGGTGGGGAGGAGATTCTGATGCAGGGGAGGAGATGAGCCCCCCCGCCCCCCTCCACCGAGTGCAGGTCCAGAGTTTTGGGACCCATGTGGAGACTCCACAGCTGGGATTCCAGAACTCTGGTCAGAGAAGCTTGCTAAGGATGCAGATCCCTGGGTCTGGCCCAGGTACAGAGTTGGTCCCTGTGGCTCAGAAACACTGGCTGAGCGGGGGAGGGGGCTCCCAGCAACCCCCACCCCCAACGCCTTCCTGGCAACAGGAGTCATAGCAGGCAGGGAAGCCCTTTCCAGCCTGGCCCTGACTCACCCTTGGGCAAGCCCTGGACCCTTTCTGGCCTCCATGTCCTGATCTAGAAGATCAAAGTGTTGCTCCACACAGTCTCCATGGGCTCTGGCCTCTGTCACACTGTGACTCAAGTCCGGGAGGAGGGGTTGCCCAGATGAGATGATCCGACTCACCCACAGCCCCATTTCTTTGTTCTCTGCTCATCAGGCAATGGCCCTGATGTTTCCCTTGGAATCTGGGCTCCCAGAGGGAAAAGTAAAAATATGATAACCGTGACCATAACAGCTCTCTGTCAGGAGTGGGCCACACGGTAGGAAGGGAGCCACCCACGGTGAGGTGGCCGGAGGAGCCAGTTTCTGCCACTGAAATGACCCAGAGAGCCTGGGAATCCTCCTCAGGTCTCCCCGCAGCCAACAAACACGCCAGAACAACAAGTGAGCCCGTGCATCTGGCAGACGAAGGGAAAGGTGGCCTCTGCTGCCCCTGGCCCCTCTTGCCCCATGGGGGCTGGAGGGATCCAGGGGTTCCAGCCCCAGGGGGTGTCCCATGCCTGGGCCTGCTGGGAACCCAAGCCTCTGGTGTCCCTCTTGCACAAGGCTGTGAGTCCTCTGCAACCCCGGTGACCTCTGACCCGGTGCCCACCATGTGCCAGGCAGTGCCTGAGGTGCAGTCAACTTCTTCGTCTACTCAGTCGGCTCACTGGTCCCAAGCAGGGGAGCGCTGTTGTGCCCACTTTACAGATCAGGAAATCGAGGCCCAGAGAGGCTGAAGGATCCGTGTGAGACAGCACAGCCGACAGGTAGCAGGGCTGGGGCTCCCACCCAGCCTTGACCCCTGGATCCCTCCCCTGCTCTCCACTTAGCGGACCTGCCTCTCAGCTGGAGCTGATTACTTCGAGGACTGCAGGTCCGCTGCTTACAACGTGTTAATGCCTCTTGGCTTTGATGGACTGAGCTCTACTGGCTCCACGGGCAGTTTGTTGGAGTCCTTGGCCAGCGCCAGCAAAGGACGAGCAGAGAGGGGCGGCCTCCTGATTCGAACCCGGCCACGGTTTTGGTGTGAAGACCAAGGCTGACGGGGAGGTTTTGGAAGGGGAATTTTCAAGGAGATGGGGTGCAGGTGGTGAGTATAAGAGCCCAGACTCTGGCTGGCATCGGTGTTAGGAAGCGGAGTCCTGGGTCAGGCTTTGCAACCAGCTGGCTCCTGGACCTTGGGACAGTGCCTTGTTCTCCCTGTGCCTCACTGGGGGCAGTTCCAAGGCTCAAATGGTTCCCTGCCACATTCCAAGCAGACCCTCTCTGACCTTCATCCCTCCAGCACTGGCCAGCAGCCCCCCTAACCTCACCCCTTCCCCTCACCAAGCCTTGATCACAAACACAAGTGAGAAAATAGCTTACGGGCCCAGCACGGTGACCAGGAGCCGTGATTACTGAAACTCTGCCGTTAAGATCATAAGAGGAGCTTTTCAAGCTCCCCACATCCAGGTCAAACTTCAGACCAACGAAATCTGGGTCCAGGCATCAGTGTGTTTTGTTTTGTTTTGTTTTGTTTTTAAGTTTCCCCGCTGAGTCTCCAATGTGCAGCCTCGGCCAAGACCCGGTGAGCCTTGAGAGTGTGTACCAGACTCTCTCGAGCATGTGGGTGGTCGCCTGGGATCTTGTTGCAATGCAGGTCCTGGCTTAGCTCCTGATTCCCTACATCTAACAAGCTCCCAGGTGATAGCCATGGACTACACTTTGCATAGGAAGGGTCTAGAATGTTGGGAACAGCAGTTCCCATAGGACACTCCCGAGGGACAGAAAGGGGTTCCCTGGCCAAGTCCTATCACCTTATTGGACAGTCCTAAGGGATGTTAGCATATTAAATGCCACGTTTGACCACCTGGAGTACAGCCATCCTTGGCCCGCTGGTGGTAGTCATTATCTTTCAGTGTGCTTTAGGGACTGGCTGAAGGATCTGTGGGGAGGATGGAGGTGTGGACAGGGATGATCTGAATCAAAGGCCAGGCCTGTGGCAGGGAGGGGCTTTTCTGCTTCCTCTGTGCACCCACTCCTCTGTGGCAAATGGCCTTAAAGTTATTTATCAGATGGGGGTTGCAGGGTTGTGGGGCTGTGGGTAGTGGGGGCTGTGAACTTGGTGGGGATCTGTATGGGATGGGAGGCAGTTGGTAGGGCCCTCGGGAGGTGGGGGGGTCCATGGATGATGGGGCCTATGGGTAGAGAGGGGTCTGTGGGCAGTGGGGGTCTATACAGGGGTTTGGGTACAGGGACCATGGGTTTGGGGGGGTTGTGTGTGTGTTATTGGTTGGGGGTTGGGGGCTTAGCATGGGACCCCACCAGCATTCACAGCAATGCTGTTCCTTACTAGTCGTGTGTGATAGCTCCTGCAAAGTGACATGAAACATACACGCGATCTTGTTTCTGTGAAAAAACAGTCCCAGGGAGAAAGCCACCTGCCAGTGCCAGTCATTGAAGGCAAGAGGAAACGAAGGGTTCCAAGAAATTAATGGTTCTCTGCCAGAAAATAGAAGTGAAGTAGTAATATTTATAGCCACCAATGTTTCTGGGGCTCTGTCTCACTGTCAGGCTGCAACACATCCCAACTAATGCCAACAGCTTCTCCTTTATCTCCCTGAATCCTCACAATGAGCCTGAGGATGGCACCTGGACCATCATACAGACAGGAAAGTGAGGCTCTGAGAGAGGTATGACCTGCCCAAAGTCTCACTAGGAAAGGGTGGAGCTGTGATCCAGACTGAGGTCTTTCTGACCCCAATGTCATGCTCTCAGTGTGAAGTTCGACTGCTTCCTCCCAAGGACAGCAGCCACTGACCACTCACCACCTGAGTTAAGCATTTTCAGTCTCCAACGTACTCGATTCTCCACCAGACCCAAAAGTTGATTTTTTTTTTCAAAAGACCCCAAACCTGAACTTGAAGGGCGCTACCCCCACACCCACAAGTCAGTCGTTAGCAAACTGGTCCGTCCCAGCCCAGCCCTGCCTGTGTCTGGAGAGGCAGCAGGGTCCAGAGCTCAGGAGCTCTTCTGTTCACGAAGAGAACCAGAGAGGGCTGGGAGACGCTGGGAAGGAAGACGTAGCACAGTGGCCGCCACCAATTTCCAGTCTATTCTGTGCCCTTCTGTCCTGGGCCCTGCCCTATACCTGGTGCCACACAGGCTCTGGGAATCCCAAGAAGGTCCAGGGAAGTGCCCACCTCTCCTCTGCGTAAGACAACAGAAGAGGCCTACTGGGACATAAAAAAGCCCCCTGTCAGACAGAGGTGACTGTAAGGGCCATGGGGGAGGGGCTGCTGTGGAAGGGTGGCTGCTTCCAGTTGGGGGACACGGCCCTGGGTGCAGCTGAGCAGACGGAGGGGGGCGGGCTCAAGGGGAGGGAGCAGCAGAGGCGGAGGTCTAGAACAAGGAAGGGCAGGCTGTGTTCAGGAAATCCTGGGTGACCCAATCAAACATGAGAGGAGAAGCTGCAGAAGGGTCTTGGTCAAAGTGATCTGCATTCACTGAGTCAGCAAACATTCCCAGGACTAGTACATGCCAGACACTGGGGTCAGAGGTGAGTAAGATGTAGCTCCTGGCCTCCTGAAGCTCAGAATCTAGTGATAAAGAAAATAATAACTCACAGGGAAGTATTTTAGTCTCATTTTGCAATCGGGGATATTGGCCCAGAGAGGTTAAGTGATTTGCCCAGGATGATAAGGCCCATTCATCTCAGAGGGAGAGCTCCACTTCTAGGGCCCCTGAACGGGTGGAGGGTACTACTGCTGGTATGTGGCTGAGAGGAAAAGGGACCTGGAGGACCGTAGGACTGGAGAAGTGACACCAAGGAAGGATGCAGGAGATATCAGAGGTGGCAGATAGGAAACAGGAAGTTAACAAAGAGGCTGTTGCAACTGTCAGACAATCATGTTGGAAGACAGGTTTAGAACTGTTATGTTTAGCTTCACAGGTTGTACACTGCACAACTCCCAGATTGCCATTCTCATGGACCATGGTGAGAACAGTTCCCCTCAAAATTGTGTAGCACAATAACCCGAGCTAGTAGATAGAGGGACCAAACTCACACATGCCTACATATGTGGTCACAAGCTTTTTGGTCCCTGTGTAATAGTTGCCAACCAAACCCTACACTGTTATCACATAGCCACATGCTTGTTCCTCCGGGTGGGGGGGAGGTGGAGAAGTGGCAGCTACTCCACGATGATGTTTCACACCACACCCTGGGCTACCCACAGAGCCAGTCAGTTCCACATTTCTATAACAGAGATGTTGGTGCACGAAGGGTTCCAAGAGCAAAGAAGTTTGGCAAACTGCCTGCATCTCCTGCTGGGGGTCATAGAGGCACACAGGAACATTTTAAAGGCTTCCAGAAGTCCTGCAGCCAAGAAGCTGGTTCATCTTCCTGGAAGCACTTCCCAGACTCCCTTGCAGCACATCCCCTTTCTGAGGAACACCTTGGAACGCCCCCAGGCACAGCCCCACATGGGGAGACTCTGTGACACCTGCCTCCTGCACCCACCCCCCCCACACCCAGTTCAGAGGCCACGCTCAGCCTCCAGAAGCTGAGTTTTATTCTTTTGGATAAAAGTTATGCAGGTGTTCCCGGTAAGTTGCCTCTGAAACCATGTAAACCCCTCAGGGCAAATGCGTCCTTCTGGTCCTTTCCCCCAGCCTGGGGGAAGGGCAGAGGGAAGAGACCCAAAAGAACTGAGAAGCCTCTGGAAAAGTGGACCAAGAACTTGCTCTCTGAGATCTGCCAGGTACAGATTAAAACCCTGTCTCTGGGGCGCCTGGGTGGCTCAGTTGGTTAAAGCCTCTGCCTTCGGCTCAGGTCATGATCCCGGGGTCCTGGGATGGAGTCCCTCATCTGCATCGGGCTCTCTGCTCACCAGGGAGCCTGCTTCCCTTCCTCTCTCTCTCTGCCTGCCTCTCTGCCTACTTGTGATCTCTGTCTGTCAAATAAATAAATAAAAATCTTAAAACAAACAAACAAACAAAACCTTGTCTCTGGACACTGGTGGTCTGAGCCCCTGGGCAAGCAGCTTCACTGTTGCATGAACCTCAGCTTCCTCATCAGTAAAATGGGTGTAAGAGTACCTACCTGGCCGGGGTGGTCTAAGTGGGCAGATCAGGGTGGGAGTGGTGATTAGAGATGAGACGGGTCAAGTGCTTGTGCTTGGGTGACACTCCATCTGTCCCTCCCCTACCCAGCCCTTGCGCTGGGCTCCTTCTGGGAGCCGGGTCCAACTGGATGGCCTCCTGGGCTGGACTGGAGATAGCAGAAGGCCGGGAGAATGGGGACGGAGAGACAAGAGTCAGGGGGATGGGGAGAGAAGGAGAGGGAGACTGGATACAAAGGGGCAGAGATAGAAACAGAGACAAAGGTAGACAGAGGGACAGTCGAAAGAGACACACATAGAGAGAAACAAAGGGAGCAGGGAGGGTCCAGGCATAGAAACAGAAAAAGGTAAGGCAAGAGGGTCCAGGCAGCCGGTGGAGTGTGGTTTCCTGTGGGGAGGCCAGGCTCTGGAACAGGCAGACAGGGGCCTTGCCCTGCCCAACTCCCACCCCAGGGCTGCTGCCTTATGTTCCTTCTGATTCCAGGAAGGGCCTCATTTAGCCGGTCAACAAACACAATCAAGTAACTTAATCAGGCCCAGAACTGGGCAGGACAGAGCAATCAATGTGGCTGGTCCCTGCTCCTGGGGACAGCGTGGTCTAGACTTAGGAAAACCTGGGAACCAGCATGGTTCATTGTGGTGAACTGCTTGTCTCTACCATCCATCAGAGCAAAGTACTTGTTCATTAAATCTAGATCAGGTTTCTCTTCCTCCCCCAAGGTCTGTGAAACTCTGGCCTGTCCTTGCCTGAGCTCTTGTGCAGTCCCTTCTTAACAGCCCTCCCTAGCACAGTTGGCCTCAGGCTGAATCCTTCCTGGATCTACTCTAGCCTCAGGGTCACACAGCCTCATACCTGGTTCTTTCTGGCTTGGTTTACTCCCCTTCCTATAAGAAAACCCCTTCTCCCCCACCCTTAAGATGTTTGCAGATTTCTCCCTAGTGTTGGGGGGGGGGGCTCCTTCTGTTTCAATAGTTCCTTCCCCCTCCTTAGAATGATTGTTTCAATCATTCTCCTTGGTTTTTTTTTTTAAGGAGTAAGTTGTTCCTTACTTTTTTTTTTTTTAAGAGAAAGAGAGGGTACTGGCAGGGGTGAGGGACAGAGGGAGAGAGAGAATCTTAAACCATCTTCAGGCCCAGGGCAAGCCACATGTGGGGCTGGATCTCATGACCCTGAGGTCCTGACCTGACCAGAAATGGGGTTGGAAAACTTAATCAACAGAGCCAAAATGCCCCCCACCATGACACCTTTTTTTTTTCTTTTTTAAGAGTAGAAATTTAGGGCCACCTGAGTGGCTCAGTGGGCTAAAGCCTCTGCCTTTGGCTCAAGTCATGATCCCAGGGTCCTGGGATCAAGCCCCACATCGGGCTCTCTGCTCAGCGGGGATCCTGCTTCCCTTCCTCTCTCTCTGCCTGCCTCTGCCTACTTGTGATCTGTCAAATAAATAAATAAAAATATTTTTTAAAAAAAGGGATAGAAGTTTATGGAATACATTGTGAAGGAGCAATGGGGCAGGACAGAAAAGGCACTCCTTACTAAATCTGAATTTTTTTTGATGCCTATAAAATCATTTATGAGACATTCCAATCAAACTAATCAAATAAAAATAAACCATACAGAAAAAGGAGGTAAGTCATTAAACTGGAAGTTACTGACTCACCATCAGCTCTAAACTTTCTAACAATCAAGACAAAAAAGGGAAAGCCAGGGATCATATTACAACTCTTATCATATGATGAAATCAGAAAAAATAATTTCATCAGACTTTTTTCTGGTGCAAAATCCTAAAAAGAAGGCTTTGGATTAAAGGTACAAGGAGATGGCAAATCGGGGAAGCTTCCTAACCCAACTGGAGCGAAGTTGAAGCGATCTCCTGCCTAGGGTGGCCTTACACTGAGCAAGGGAGTAAAAACAAACTGTAAGGGAATAAAAAACAAATGTCCGTGAAGAGGTATTTCCAAGGAGGTAAGATGCAACAGTGCTTTCTGACCGGAGGGAACATCTAAAGGAACTGGGATTGGTATGTCCTCAGGATGCCTTTCTCCCATATCACCGAGCTGAGCCCGGAGATCACTGTTCCCAAGGGGAGGGATGGTCACCTGCTGGGCATCAGGTGATGTTTGCCGCCGCAGATAAAGGTCCTTAACAGGCCTGGCCTGGGTGTCAGTCCTCCCGCCCATCTCCAGGGATCCTTTCAGCTTGGATTATAAATTCCCTTGAGAAGAGCAAGAATACTCATTCACAGCCCCAGAAGAAGACCAGACCGAGTCTGGTAAAAGAAGCTGCTCTGAAACGGGTTCTGGATGTAAAGTCACAGAATTGAGAAGATGCTTAACGTCCCAGGCCCTATAGTCAAAGGGGCCCCCTCTGGCCAACTAGATACAGAGAGTGTTCAGTGCTCCTCCTACCCATCCATCCTGTGCTGATCATCCAAGGGGCCTGGGGAGAACTGTCAACTAGGCTGAGACTCCCAATGCATCCACAGAGCCCACAGAGCCTTTCCATCTCAAGAATCACACTTGATGATGGGTCTTATTAATTTCAGTCATTTTTTTTGTCCTGGTCAGGAAACGGAGTATAGCAATGATAAGGATGGGAATGGCGATTTCTCTCTCCTATACTGTGTTTAAGCATTTACCCTTGGGCTCAGCAGGGATGCTTTTAATGGCAGCAGGCCCTCCCTGCCTAGGCACAAGGATCTGACACAGGGTGGGCCCAATTCTTGGGGATGCCCCAAGGGGCTGAATTGGCTAGTTGTGTAGAAGCCTGGTTATGGGATGCAGGTGTGAAGGATGCCTGGACATTGACATTGCTTGTCTGCGACTCTCAGCAATCCTGGGGTGAAAGGTATTCAATCTATGATGCATGACTGCATGACTCATAATCTATGCACTGTGAATTGAGAGACTCTAGCATTTTCTAGACACTGAACTATTATTCTCCAAGGATTCTCATTTCTCATTTTAACAATAAGCCTATGAAGAAGACACCAGTTACTAGTGGTGGAGGTGGAAATGACAGGGTCAGGATTCAAATCCAGGACTTCAGACCCCAAAGCCCATGTTCTCCCCAAGTTTATTATTTTATTTATTTTTTTTTTTAAGATTTTATTTATTTGACAGAGAGAGATCACAAGTAGAGAGAGAGAGAGGAGGAAGCAGGCTCCCTGCCTAGCAGAGAGCCCGATGCGGGACTCGATCCCAGGACCCTGAGATCATGACCTGAGCTGAAGGCTCAGAGGCTTAACCCACTGAGTCACCCAGGCAGCCCTCTCCCCAAGTTTAAATTAACGTTGGCCTCCAGGACTGGTCGGATATGCCGCGACCTGCCTGTTCCCCAAACCAGAGCTCAGAGAACACTCCACAATGCCTCCTTAATCCCAGCCAGGTCAGCTGTCCTTCCCGGGCTGGGGACCTCTGGCAGACTCAGCATTCCCAAGGCATCTACCTTAAGGAGAAGATGCAGAGAGAAAACAGAACCGTGACAGAAACCAAACGACAGCACAGTTCCTGGCAAAGACTCCTGTCTTGTCTGTCACCATAGCAGAAATGCGGAGACAGAAAGCCAGGGGGGCCTCAGCGCCTGCAGAGGTGACAAGTTGACAGTGCTGGCTAGCAAGAAGGGCTGCTGGTGGAGGGTGCAGGGAAGGGAGGGTAGACAATGCAGGGTCTTTCTTCCTATTTCTGGGGCATTTAAGGGGAAGGCTGGGGGATAAGGGGAGAAGGACCCAAGAGTTACCAAAGGTACCGTTGGTGTGATCCCTGACCAGCAGTGTCGCCAACATCCTGGTTGCTGGTAGGAAATGCAGAATCAGGTCAAGCCCAGACCTCCTGAGTTAGAGGCTGCATTTTGTGAAGCCCCCAAGTGATTCCTACTAGCAGTAGAGACAGCAACCGGTCGCCTCCCTTTCAACTCCCGTCTAAGCCCCAGTGAAGACACATCCTGGGGTGGGTGGTGGGGGGGAAGAGGGGAGCACAGACAAGACACACACAGACAATGAAGCCTGTGGCAAACAGTGGTGCACGCTCTGAAGGAAATGAACGGGATGTTAGGACAGTGATGGGGACAGGGGTATGGAGGGACCTCCCTGAGATGACCAGTCAGGGAAGGCTTCCCTGAGGAGGTGATGTTTTTGCTGCAACTTACAGGATGGGAGGGCAGCTGTACCAAGACTTGAGGGTCGAAGATCCTGGGTAGAAGGAACAGCAAGACAAAGGTAGAAAGAGTCGGGCTTAGGGTGTTTGAGGACAAAAAACAGCCAGCGTGGCTGGAACAGCAAGGATCAAGGGAAGTGTGGGAGGGACGAAGCGAAAGATCTGGGCAGCGGTGACAGCTGTTGGCCACAGGGAATGTCAGGATTTGGGATTTTATGCTAAGATGACAGGTGGTGAGAAATTAACCAGTCCTTGGACGGAGCAGCCAGGTGGACGGCGGTGCCATTTCCCGCTGGGGGAGCCTTTCCGAGGGTTGACAGGAGAGGACGGGGAAGACAAAGCGTTCAGCGTCAGACGCGGCCACATCCAGGAGTCTGGATCCAAAGGCCAACTCGATGGGGAGACACTGTCAGAAGCCCATGGGAAACAGCGCACTTAGAGCTCCAGGACCTGATGTGGATGTAGACAAGCTAGGGCAGAGGAGCGAGGACTCAGACCTGAGGCCCACCCCCACCTCTGTGGAGCCACGGGGACGTGAAACCAGCCAGGGTCAGTGAGGAGGAGCAGCCTGAAGGGGAGGAGGGAAACCAGTGGAATGGAGGGAAGGATAGGTCTTGAGAAGTGGGGAGGTCAGCCGTGCCACGTTGGCTGGCTGAGACTTCCAGTAAAATCAGCATGAGACCTGACTGTTGGATTTGGCCAGACAGAAGTCCCTGGTGACCCTGAAAGGAAGAGCCAAGACAGGGCTGGGAGGGACAGGAGAAAAAGCGAGATGAGAAAGTGGGTTCACAGAGGGCCTTTGAGGGAAGGAACATAGAGTCAGGTGGGGCTCTGCCCCCCCCCACCCCGCTTCGCCCTCCGTGGGCATTATTTATTACATCAGCTGCATGCGAGTGGAAATAATCTGGGAGGGGGCGCAGCCCTCGCGCTGCAGGCATGGGGGCTTGTCCTGGAGCGGGCGAGAGGTCCTGGGACCCAGGGCTCAGGCACAGATGTGGCCTTTGTCAGAGCAGGGTCATGTCATCTGCCATCCCAAGAGGGCACCGTGTGTGGGTGCAGCTGGAGGCAAGTGGTAGCTTTGGGAGAGAGAAGGGAAGGAAAGGAAATTCTCTGTGTCACCTGTGTTCTCAAGGATCCCTCCTCAGAATGCCGAGCCATACTGAGAAAACTACCACCCCGGCAGGTGCCTGGGTGGCTCAGTCAGTTAAGCATCTGCCCTTGGCCCAGAGCATGCTCTCAGGGTTCTAGGATGGAGTCCCGTGTCAGGCTCCCTGCTCAGTGGGGTGTTTGCTTCTCCCTCTCCTTCTGCTCATCCCCTACTTGTGCTTGTTCTCTCTCCCTCTCTCAAATGGATAAGTAAAATCTTCAAAAAAAAAAAAAAGAAGAAGAAGAAAGAAAGAAAGAAAACTTCCCACTTACTGGGGGCCCTGTTCTCTTCAGGACCCTTTAGAAACATCATTTCAAGTCATTCTCACCATACCCCGAAGTGAGGCATCCCTTCCCGGAGGTTACACAGATGGAAATGAAGAAGGCTCAGAGAAGTGAAGCGACTTGCCCAGTGACACACAGAGAAAGTGGGAATGTGGAGTTCGCATTCAGCCCGACTGACTCAAACCTCAGCTTGTCCCGGGGTTCAGAGAATCCTCAGTGACAATTAACAGTGCCTGGAGGATCTGGCCCAAAGGGGTCCTTGCAAGTTAGGGCAGCCCCCAGACAAAGGGGGGCTTGAACCAAGCTTCCTTGACGCCAGCCGTGAGAAGAGGCAAAAATCACATTATCCCGCGAAGCCCCTCCCTGGCCTCAAATTTCCCTGCTTCTCTCTGTCCTCAGCCAAGACCAGTTTTATTATTAAAATGGACATTGCTTATATTTTATTATAGTAAAGTAGCAATAAGGGACACCTGGGTGGCTCGTTAAAGCATCTGCCTTCATCCCAGGTCATTATCCCAGGATCCTGGGATCCAGCCCCAAGACAGCGGGGAGACTGCTTCCCCCTCCCCCTACTCCTCCAGCCCCCTGTTACCCCCCTCCCCCACTTCCTCATTTGCTCTCTCTCTCTCAAATAAGTAAATAAAATCTTTACAAAGAATAAAACAACAGTCATAGTAATATCCTACGTAAAGTGGCCACATGGCAGAGGAAAGTGGACATGAAGGAGCCTGTTAGAGGAGCAGGACTCAAACAAGCAACCTACAAAGTAAAACTATTTCAGAAGTCTTCCCTCTTATCCTGGAAGTGTATGTGATGATGTACGGATCCTGATTCAGAGTTTGACAAGGTTTTCCCCGAAGATGCCCCCCGGGGCCTGGAGCATGGCTGAGACCACCCACGCACGGGAGCCTTGGGAAATGCCATGCAGTGTCCTAGGGGCTCACACCTCTTTCCCACGTTGGCTCACAGAATCCCCCGAAGGACCCAGGAGTTTCTCTCATCAGCCCCATTTTATAATTTTCTCTTCAGCCTGGCTCTCTGGGAGAAAACAATGCCCACTCTGAGGGCCTCATCTCACCGTGGGGGAAAGCAGCCCAGAGAGGATGGAGATGTGGCCGGCAGCACCAACAGGGACCCCTGTCTCCTCACGCTGCACCCAGGGCCCAGGTTCATGGTGTACTGTGGAGACAACCATGAGGCCCACAGCTCACCTCCACAGCACGCAGGCCTGCTACCGTCTCCTGATTCTGGGGTCGGGTGCCAAGGGGCGGACGCTCTGCCCTGCAGACAAACACTTGTGCCCCATAGTGCCCCCCGATCTTCTCTACACCCCACTGGCTGGCTGCTTTACAGCTGGCAATACTGAGGCCGGTTGAGAGGGCACCAAGGATAGACACCTTAAATGCATATGGAGCGGACACCCAGTAGAACTCCCCTCCCTTCACCCCGTTTTAATTAAGATTTAAACCGCACTGCCCCACAGGGCTCGATAACCAATATGGGCAAATGCAAATTGAGTGCATTCTCTGGGACAACCGGCTTGACTTCATCAAAAATGTCAAATGTCCAAGATCCAAAAAAAGGGGGGGGGCTATTTACGGCCATACCACCCTGAACGTGCCTGATCTCATCTGATCTCGGAAGCTACATGGGTCAGGCCCAGTGAGTACTTAGATGGGAAGAAAGGCTGTTAAACTATTCTAGATTAACAGAGACTGAAAAAAACAGAACAGCCATATGTAATGCATGATCCTGGATTACACACGAGATCAAAAAAGAAAAGCTACAAAAATATCAGGACAATTAGAATATGAAATTTATATAGATAACATATGACATCCATGTGAAATTTCCCACAGGGGAGGAAACCAGCACTGTGGTTATGTCAAGGTCATTCTTGCTCTTAGGAACAGTCAAGTATTTAAGGATGAAATGTAACAATGTCTGCAACTAACTCTTTTTTTTTTTTTTTTAAGATTTTATTTATTTGGCAGAGAGAGAGAGGGAACACAAGCAGGGGGAGCGGCAAAAGAAGAAGCAGGCTCCCCATTGAGCAGGGAGCCGGACACAGGACTCGATCCTAGGACTCTGAGATCGTGACCTGCGCTGAAGGCAGAGGCTTAACCAAATGCACCACCCAAGCACTTTTGCAGCTAACTTTGAAACAGTCCAGCAATACATGAATAAAGTACATACAGTTACCCAGGAGCCGGGAGTGCAAATGTTCACAACATGGTAACAACTGGCGAAATCTAGGGAGCTGGAGAGATCAGCATTCAGTGGCACGACTCTTAACTTCTTTCCTGAAGTTGAAAAGTTTTCGAGATAAAAAGTTGGAGGAAAAGCAAATTTGCTAGGTCTTTGTTAAAGGAATCTAGTCTCTGTTCTTGTACCTTCTGCAGCAGGAGTCTGAGCTCGCAGTTTTCTCCCCAGGGCAGCCGATGAGGAAGTCTCTACTGAGATTCCTAGTTAGCCTCTGGCACATGGTAGGCTCTGGCACATGGTAGACCACCCCACCCCCCACCCTCAGCCCCGCTGACCCAGAAGGCCCTGCGGGCCCTTGCAGGCAGGGCGTCTCTCTGGAAAAACAAAGTCATGCCTCACTGGACTTCAAGAATGCTCCCTCCCCATGCCTGAGCCCCCAGGCAGCCTGATTCTGGGGAGGACAGACAGACGCCTCAGAGCAGGGCCCCGCAATCCCAAACCAGTTTCCCCAGAGGTGGCCACCTGGGAAAGGGCGGCAGGCATTTGTTGAGCTCATGTGCTGCCCCACTGTCCGCTGTCACAGTTGAAACACTCTTCCCCCCAACTCCACCTCCACACTCTGTCCTTGGGGAGGGACGTGTGGGTGTGAGCAGACCTGGAGCCGGGACGTTACAGGATCCAGGATCCGGGTTCCCGGAATTGCATGAGGAGCTTTTGAAAAGGCAACACTCTTGAGGTTCTGTGTTGACCGGTCTGAGGGGCACCTTGGGCATCCAGAATCGTAAAAACTTCCAGGAAATTATAATTTGCAGAAAAGTTTGAGATCTCCTAGTTTGGACACTCGGTCTTCAAATTTGGGCGTGCATTAGAATTACTAGGGGAGCTTGTAAGCATAGATGAGTGGAGCCCTCCCCGGGCTGATTAAATCAGGACCTCTGGCAGGTGGGTTGGACAGCCCCCTCCATGAATCCAGGGTGCAGCCAGGGTTGAGAACCACCGGCTTAGACTTGGCTGCTTCTGAGAACTAACGTGTGTGTGTGTGTGTGTGTGTGTGTGTGTGTGTCTTCCCATAGTTACCTGTGTCAAAAACCCACTTAACTCATTAATGAGGGAGCAGCAGGCTGGGACAGCTGCTTCAAAGGAGAACGGGAGAGATCCACAGGTGTCAATGACAGAAATAATGCTGAAACTGAGTCACAAAGTCCAATGCAAAACTGGTTCATCTCCTCCAGGGTAATAATCCAACCAAGCCCTCTCGAGAGGGGAAGGAAGTGGCCTCTCTCCCGTGTTTGCTCAGGTGCTGTGAGTCTAGGTTCTAAAGGGAAGTGGGAACTTGAGCAGCGAGGCGGGGTGAGGCAGGAGGTGGAACCCAGGAGTGTCCTGGGAAGCCAGTGCTCTGGGCGGGCGCAGGCCAGCCTTCCTAGGGCAGGGATGGCTGGAGGCAGAAGGCCGGGTACAGACCAGGGTGAGGGAACAAACAAAAGGGCCTTCAGCATCTCCTCAGCTTCTGTCCCAGCCACTTCTGCTCTAGCCAGAGTTCAGGTGTTTCCCCAAGATATGACTCAAGGATCTTTTATTTTTACAGAACCCATGGGCTTGGGATAAGCAAATTAGTCTTTCCTTTAAGAGGAGGGGGCTATTGGAACATAGGAAAAACACTGTGGCCATATTAAGCAGAAAGGATCAATCACATCGAGGGACATCTGGGTGGCTCAGTTGGTTAAGCAGCTGCCTTGGGCTCTGGTCATGATCCTGGAGTCACAGGATCGAGTCCTGCATCAGGCTCCCTGCCCAGCAAGGAGTCTGCTTGTCCCTCTGACTTCTCCCCTCTCATGTTCTCTCTCTCATTCTCTCTCAAATAAAAAAATAAAGTCTTTTTTTTTTTTTTAAATAAAGTCTTAAAAAAAAAAAATCACACCAACCCTCCCCCTCCCCCACCGAGCCATTGAACCCCCTTCCGCCCTCACCACATCAGCGCCAGCACGACGGCACCACCCACACTCGCACCGGCACAGCTGAATCAGAGCGCTGTTTCTCAGAACAAATATTTTTAGAATTTAAAAGTGCCATTGTCACAAGAGGTTTTAGAAACATTTGCCTCAGGATGGATGAAGTTAAGCAAGGATACCCATGGACCTTTAGGGCTTAAGCTCCCCGGGGCCGGGTCTAGAGAGAAGCCCAGGGCAGATTTCTAACAGTTGTCCTGGCAAGACGGAGGCTTGGCAAAGCTCCTTCCGAGGATGAGCAGAAGGGCCAGCTTGGGCCGGGGCTTACAGTCTGGGGGCCCAGTAAACCCCCTTTGTTTTGCCACCAGGGGACCGCTGCAGCATCACCTTGCAAAGAGCTTCCGGTTCCTGTGAGGTGAGGTGGGCACCGGAGGGAGGGTAAGGGGTAGACGGGAAGCAAGGAGAGCTGGATCCCTACCTCACTCCAGACATCAGAGTTAATTCCATGGATCAAAATTTTAAATATAAAAACCAAATACTCGGGACGCCTGGGTGGCTCAGTCGGTTAAGCGGCTGCCTTCGGCTCACTCAGGTCATGATCCCAGAGGCCTGGGATCGAGTCCCACATCGGGCTCCTTGCTCGGCAAGGGAGCCTGCTTCTCCCTCTGCCTCTGCCGGCCACTCTGTCTGCCTGAGCTCGCTCACTCTCTCTCCCTCTCTCTCTGACAAATAAATAAATAAAATCTTTAAAAAAAAAAAAAAAAAACTCTCTCTAAAGAAAACAAAAAGAAACCAAACCAAAACAAAAAAACAAATACATGAAGTAAAAATAAAATAGAATAGGGGCTCCTGGGTGGCTCAGTTGGTAAGACATCCAACTCTTGATTTCAGCTCAGGTCATGATATCAGGGTCATGAGATCGAGCCCCAAATCAGGCTCCACGCGAAGCAGAGAGTCC
Source organism: Mustela nigripes (assembly GCF_022355385.1). Lineage (NCBI taxonomy): Eukaryota > Metazoa > Chordata > Mammalia > Carnivora > Mustelidae > Mustela > Mustela nigripes. Next base: position 40,436,827 of record NC_081572.1, read on the forward strand.
GCTAGAGATTTTCTCTCTCCCTCTCCCCTGCCACCTCGCACGTGTGTGCACACACACTCTCTCTCTCTCAAATAAATAAATAAATAAAATAGATAAATATTTAAAATAGAATAGTTCCACGATCTTGGGTAGGAAAGCCTTTCTAAGCATCACACAAGAAGCCAAAGCTATAATGGAAAAGACGGATGAGTTAGCTAAAAAAGAAGTGCAAATCCGTTGCCATAAACAAAGTTAAAAACAAACGACAAGCTAAAAGAATATTTGTAATGTTTATCCAAAAATGTAACATTTCTAGTTTTTACAAATCAATGAAAATGAATACATATATAGAAAGTACGGTGAAGAATGTGGGCAGGAAATTAATGAACAAAGAACTCCAATAAATGTAACCGAAGAAGTTCAACTGCATTTTATTTGTTTGTTTGTTTATTTAGCTATCATTTTTAAGTAATCTCTACACCCAATGTGGGGCTTGTACTCACAAACCTGAGATCAAAAGTCACATGCTATACCAACCGAGCCAGCCAGATGCCCCAAGTTCAAGTGTATTTTATTTTATTAAGATTTTATTTATTTATTTGACAGAGAGAGATCACAAGTAGGCAGAGAGGCAGGCAGAGAGAGAGGGAAGCAGGCTCTCTAATGAGCAGAGAGCCCGACGTGGGGCTTGATCCCAGGACCCTGAGATCATGACCCCAGCCGAAGGGAGAGGCTTAACCCACTGAGCCACCCAGGCAGCCCTCAAGTGTATTTTAATTCAACAGAGCAATCCTAATCTTTTTAGCCTCTCAAATTAGAAAGACTTGAGAAAACAGTTAACATCCTGTTTCAAGAGGGTAGTTGGACTCTGCCACAATCCTGATGGGAGGGTAAAGAAAACAACTCTTCTGGAAAGGAATTCGGCCGAAGTATTGGAAATTTTAAGATTAGTGCCCTTTTGATAAAATAGTTTCCACTCTGGGGCACCTGGGTGGCACAGTCTCTTAAGCGTCCAACTCTTGATCTTGGCTCAGGTCATGATCTTGGGGTCATGGAATCAAGCCCTGCACTGGGCTCCAGCAGCGGGAAGTCTGCCGGCAATTCTCTCTCTTTCTCCCTCTGCGCCTCCCCTGGCTCGTGGGCTCACGTGTGTGCCCCTCTCTCTCTCTCTCTCTCAAATAAATAAATAAATCTTAAAAAAAAAAAAATAGTTTCACTTACCAGATTTTATCCCAAAGGCTGGCAGACTTTTTCTGTAGAGGGCAGATAGTAAATATTTTGGGTTTTGTGGGCCATACAGTTCTGTGGCAGCCACTAAACTCTGCCACTGTACTGTGAAAGAACCCCAGACAAGAGGTGAGCAAATGGGGATGAATGTGTTCTAATAAAACTTTATTTACAAAAACAGCCCACTAGATTGGGCCCATAGGAACTGTCGTCTGCCAACCTCAGACTTACACTAAAGCAGTGTTTGCTCCTATGGGGAACTGTTTAGCTCTGTTTAGAATGATGATGACACTGCCTTTGTTAATCCCCCCAGTTAGGTTAATATATATATATATATATATATATATATATATATGTATATACATATATATATATATGTGTGTATATATATATATATATATATGTATATGCCCAATAATAAGGAACTGATAAATTTGGTTGTCTTCATGTGATGAAATCTTATGTAGCTATTTAAACTTATGCAGAAAAGTAACATAACTACTTTGTTAGATAGCATAAGATTGAGAAAGAGTATGTAAGTGAGCTATTAGAACTCATGAGGGGGTTTAGTAAGGTGGGCATGACAAGATCAACACCCAACATCGAAAGCTGTCCTACACGCTAGCCGTAGCCATTGGGGATCTGTCATGGCACAGAGTCTACAGCAGTAACAACAGCAGTAGACTCTAAAATATAGTCACCTACGTAGAAAGGTGCAGAACCTATTTGAGAAGATTGTAATAGTTTTCTGAGGGGCACAAAAGAAAGCCAGACTAAACATAGATATACTGAAAGAGAGAATTCCATATTACAAAGAAGCCAATTCCCTTCAGTCGATGAACACATTTCAAACAAATTCTCTAGCAGGGTTTTTAACAGATTTTGACAAAAAAGAGTGTTCTGGGCATGCCTGGGTGACTCAGCTGGTTAAGCGTCTGCCTTTGGCTCAGGTCATGATCCCAGGGTCCTGGGATGGAGTCCCATGTTGGGCTCCCTCCTCGACGGGAAGCCTCCTTCTCCCTCTCCCTATGCCTGCTTCTCTGCCTGCTTGTGATCTCCCTCTCTCTGACAAATAAATAATTAAAATCTTTTTTTAAAAGAAAAAAAGGGGGCACCTGGGTGGCTCAGTTGTTGAGCCTCTACCTTCAGCTCAGGTCATGATCCCAGGGTCCTATGATCGAGCTCCACATCGAGCTCCCTAGCCTGCAGGAGGCCTGCTTCTCCTTCTCCCACTCCCCCTGCTTGTGTTCCCTCTCTCACTGTGTCTCTCTCTGTCAAGTAAATGAATAAATAAAATCTTTAAATAAATAAATAAAACAAAAAAGGTATTCTGGAAGAGAAAATGTGTAAGCATAACAAAAATCGTTTTTAAGTGAAGAAGGTTGAAGTAGATTGTCTCTAGCAGATATCAAACTATGAAGCAATGAATGGTAGCTGAGACTGGTTTTGGCTCGGAAATAAACAGACAGACAGACTGATGGAACAGACCAGAGTCCAGAAAGAAACCATGTTGATAAGGAAATTTAGCATATGAGAAGAGGGTGAAATCCCAAGTGAGTGGGGAAAGTGGGATTATCTGACAGGAGGGGCTTAAACCACTGGCAACATTTGGAAAATAATACCAGATGAATACATCCTCAGCAAAACCAAAAATATGCCACAGGGGACCAAAGAGCTAAGAATAAGATCTTTTGTCTAAAAGTACTGGGGGGAAAAATAAACCATATAGGGGGATATGTTTATAGCCTTGAGAGAGAGAAGCATCAAATGAAAATAGCATGAAAGGATGGGTAATGATTACTTAAGAATTTTAAAATTCTATACCATAAAAGATGCCCAAAACAAGACTAAAATACAAGCAAAATACATAAAGATTAACATTCAGAATATATATAAATGTCTTATCAATCAATAAGGAAAAGACAAACCAACTAAAGGAAAATGGGCAAAGACTATGAACCGGTAACTCCCCAAAGGAGAAAGCTAAGGCTTGGTGATGGGCAGGCCCACCTGCTGTCGGGCAATACATCGGTATCACCTTTTTAGAAGAAAAATTTGGACACATCTATTAAAAAAAAAAAAACAAACAAACGTGCATACCCTTTGATACAGCATTTTCAGATTTCTAATCTGGAAATACTTAGAGAAACGCTCTGTGCACCATGAATAATGTTGTGTTCGATGTAGAGACAAGGTCAGTTCAAGCGAGCCCTGCCACCACAGGGTGAAAATGGTGTGGAGGCTGAGGTTAAGGCCCAAGGCCTCAAGGAAGCTCAGGGAAGGTCCTCCTCCAGGCTGGGGAGAGGGCAGACAGGCTGAGGCAGAGGGAACCAGGGGAGGCCTCCTAGAGGAGGTGTGAGTCTTAGCGATGAGTAGAAGTTAGCCCCGGGATAGGGCGTGGGAGGATATCCCAGGAGAAAGACAAAACTTGTGCAACATCTGGGAGGCAAGACAGAACTTGGCCTTTTCATAAAATAAGGAACAGCTGGGTGTCACCAATCTCGGGGTGCTGAGAGATGAGGCTGGAGAAGCAGGTGCGAGCTGAGTTTTTCCCACTGGTGATGAGGGGTCACCAAAGGGAGAGACCAAGCAGCTCCTTAGGAAGATGCTGAGGCACTGGGCTAAGGGTCTGGAGAGGAGAAGGCTCCCCAGCCTTCTCCTATAGTGAGGAGAGCTGTAGGCAGCCGTGGGAGAAGGGCAAGGGGGTGAGTGGGCATCAGGGGACTCGAGGCTAGCTGGCTGTGGGGGCATCAAGAGTGACTTCCTCGCTTGGGGACTGACTGGCTGGTGACATCATTCACGGACGTGGCAGTTTCATAACAGGAGCGGGCAGCTTGACGCGCCCCATTCATTTTATGGGGTTCCCTATTAATCAGCCCACGAGGGAGAATGACCAAGGGCCCAGGCTCTCACAGCGTCTGTGGGATCTGCTTTCATTTCACGGCCCTGTTGAGTGGGAGGTGCTCTCCACCTGCCTACACCCTCTCCCCATCCAGACCCCTACACCCTGAGGAGAGGAGGGGGAGCTCCTGCTGTCCCATCATTGTGTCCTCCCCACAGGCTTCCCAAACCACCCCAGCATTTATTTTTGTCTCTGGTAGCACTTTGGAAGCCTGAGTGATCCAGGTTCTGGTCGGTCTCAAGCTGACCCCTAGGGGACAGATGGGACACCGCAGGGTGCCGAAGACCCAGTCTTTAGGGTTAAGACCTGCCCAGGCTGGCCCTGTCAACTCCCCCAACCTGAGGAGCTGCGAGTGGTCAGCCCAATGGAGCCCAGAGCTGCACATTCCAGAAGGCTGAGCCAGGAAGGGGATTCACTGCCATCACAGAGGCCGGGGGTCCTGCAGGAGCCCATAGGCCCTGCCGGCTGGCTTTTGACCCGTCTTCCTCCCGACCCCCCTGCTCCCCCCAGCAACCATCACTAGGGAGCCCATTGTAAGGAAGAGAGACCAGGTCCACTGAGCTGCCTGGTTGGAATGCCCCAGAACAAGGCTGCCTAGTGCATCCGGCCCCCTCTCCAGGCTCCGGCCCGCGGAGCCACCTCAAAGTAACCTACATGGATGGCATGAAGCGCTTACCCCAGAGGGGCTGCAACAAAGGGATATGAAGACACATCTGCAGGCAAGGTCCTGAGTCAGAAAACAAGGGGAACCAGGCAGGGGTGCTGAGGTTCAACTGGCATGTTCTTCCTGCTTCCTCAAACCTCCAGATTTCGTATTCTGGAAAACAGCATTGTGCCAAAAGCAAAAGCAGCATCCTGGAGCCCAAGGCTTCTGGGTCTATTTTTACCGTTTCTTCCAGAAGCATGGACGGCCACACATGGGGGCCAAGAGAGCAGCCTGGTGCTACAGGAACAGGACCTGCTCTGGCAACACTGGGCGGGGGGGCTGGCCCGCTCTACTCTGCCCTCCAGCTCCTCCCGGGCAGCCCTCTCTTTTGACAGACTTATGAAATGCCGGTATCCAAGGGTAAAGTAGAATGAGCATGGCACTCTCGTTCTAACCACTACGACACAGCACGGGGAGGAAGGGAGGCCTCATGTATTAGCTGATTAGAAAATTAGTATTTTCTCACTGATTTCCACAGGTCCCCTAGAGAGGCATGGCCAGCCCCATTTTATAGCTAAGGAAACTGAGGCCCAGAGGAGTGCCAGAGGCAGCGTGTCTGGTTTGCATACCTAGTCAGGGGCCCCAGTGGGGTATGGACCCAGCCCTGAGTGACCCCACGGCCTTCCTGCTCAGCAGTCCACAAGGGCCCACTTGAAAAACTGGGGATGCTCGGTATTTGTCCCACGCGGGAGGCCTTCTGCCCTGATCCTGGTCACCGTCCCATTAGTTGGGCCCAAATGCATATTCACCCCACATCCACTGGCCTGTCGAGGCAGGCGTGGGGTCTACCTCTCATCACTCGTCCTTGGGGGCCAGGCGCCTGGTCTCTGTGTGGGAGGTCCTGTCCCCATGACTTGGGACCTGGCTCTGGCCTCTGCTGCCCTTGAGCCTCGGCTTCTCCAACACTGATGAGGGAGCAGGAGGCTGGCTGAGGACAGAGCAAGAGCTGGCGCCTCGCACCCCCTCTCCACCTGCCCCCCTCCATATGTGTAGCATTCCTCCGGCACCCCTGACCGCCATAAAACGATAAATAGTTCACTTGCAGGGATCGCAATCCTGCAGAACAGGAATCTCCCTCGCTCTACAGATGTCCTAGAGACCTAAACAGGGAGGTTACCTTATCAATATCACAAATTTCCAGAGGCAAATAACTCAGCTCCTGAAGCCCTAATGTCTCCCTCCCCACCATAAACTGGAGGAGGCTGAGGTAGAAGGGAATGTAAATGATAGCAGGATCATAATACCCCACCAAGAATCTCCCAACTATCTTGATGTTAATGCCTGACCTAAAGACGACACTGATCAAGCCATAAGGGCAAGGCCTCCCCCCCGGCACCTTGTAGGCCCTTCTTAACATGTGAAAACTCTGTTGAAACCTCCCATCCCCTCACCTTCCCCCAACCGCAAGGTATATAACATGCCTACCCTCACAACCCGGGGCAGCAGCTCTTCCTGCCCACGGGTCCTGTCCCCATGCTTTAATAAACCACCATTTTGCACCAAAGATGTCTCAAGAATTCTTTCTTGGTCATCGGCTCCGGACCTCAGCCCACTGAAACTCACCTAGGTTCTAGAACTTCATCAACACCATTTTGCTGCCCAACCCCCCAGCATTGTGGTCCTCTGTGAGGACTCCCACTGATCCAGTGCCAACCCTGACCCCACCACCCAGCCAAAGTGACCTCTGGGGTCCTGGACCTCCTTCCGCTGCAGAAAATACTTATGTTTGGAGGGTCCGGACAAGACACCAACGGGAGGCAGATAAAAGGTTTTTTGAGCTGACCTGGATGGGAAATCAAGATACTCCTCCTCCAGCTCCAAGGTGTCCTGCCCAGAAGGGTGCTTGGTGACTGTCAACACGATAACCCTAACCTGTGTCCATCTGTAGGATGTAGCCATGTGTGTTTGGAAAAAGAATTCAAAGTTTTATAGTTAAAAAAAAAAAAAACCCATTAGGTGAGGATAAAGGAAAAAGAGCCCCGGAGACTGTGGTGTTTGTCCCACTCCTAGCACCGAGTTCCTAACTGCTCTAGAAACTTCCTGAGAGATGGGAGTGTCTTTTGTCATGCATGAGGAGCCCTTCCCCAATGCACCTGAGTTCCTACTAAAGAGGTGAACCAGTGGGGCCCCTAGAGAGCTTCAGGATGGGTCTGGTCACCAGAAAGACCCACGTGTAACTAGGAGGTGGAAATGTCCAGCTCGCCCACAACCCCACCTTGGGAGGCAAGAGGGGCCGCCTATGGGGTTATCGAAGTTTGGAGGGCTCCTGGTTGGTGAGCGTGCTGGTGTGCTGGGAAGGCGGCGGGGGTGGGGAGGGCATGGGTCTCTGCACGGCCCGCCTCCATGCTTTGCCCTTTCCGTCTTTCCCAGTTAGCTGTTCCTGGGTCGTGTCCTTTATAATCAACTAATTATGGCAAACACAGTGTGCTCCTGAGTTTTGGGAGCTGTTCCAGTGAGTTCCGGAACCTGAGGGGCTTTGTGGGAATCCCCACATTTGTGCTCAGCCAGTGCAGGTGCGGAGAGCCTGGGACCCCCATCTGTGGCTGCCTTTCCAATGGGGCGGTCCTGTGGGGCTGCGTCCTTGAGCCCAGGGTCTGCCCTAACTCTGGTACTCAGCGGAAGGAACTGCTAGGCCCCTGGCTAGTGCTGGAGAACTGCCAGACTGTCTGGGGGAAAACCACTCAGGGGTCTGTTGGCTCTGTGGGTTGCAACACAGGGGAAAAGAGAAAAATTGTTGTCCCATCTGCCATGGAACTCAAGTCTGTCACTTTCCCTGCTTGGGACTCAGTTTCCCCTTAGAACCCAAGGGTGGGGAATAAAGGTGCTCTGGGAGGACCCCTGGTCCCTACCCTCTTTGCTGTGGCTTCCCAAGGGGCTTCATTGCTCAGGTTCCGAAAGCTACTTCTTGACTTTGAACTTAAACAGTCTTCCAGACACAACAAAGTAGAGCAAAGGCAGGAAGATCAGAAAGGGCAAGGCGGGCCCTCCGGAGGCTCCTCCTCCCCTTTCCTCCCCTGGGCCTCCGCCCCCTTACCTGCTCCACACAGTCTGAGATCTCCGGTGTGCAGGGCAGCGACCCTGCGCTCTCCACCGACAACACATCCTTCAGCAGTTCCTCACACCCTGTGGACAGACAGACAGCGCAGGCTCAGGGCCTCAGCAGCTCTGCTTCTGGTTTCTGGGCCTTGGGTAAGAAGGGCTGTGGGGGAGGCACAGGGCCCAAACCTCCAAGAGACCAGCTGATCTTTCCAAGGCAGAGATGGAGCACTGGGCCATGGAGGAGCTGGGCCAGGACTCCATGGGGGGACCAGAGACAGGTCCCTCCCTCCAGGCATTCTCCCACGGGGACTAACCCCAACAGAGAATGCATGAAAGAGAGAGTCCCAAATGCAGAAGGCAGGTCAGGTGCAAAGAGAATCAAGGAGGCCTTCCTGGAGGAAGGGCTATAAGGCAATACTCCCTGCCTGGCTCACAGAGGCACCAAAGGCACACATTCCCCTGAGCCTGGGGCCCTCAATGGCCCTATCACCTCCAGGACATCTAGGAGAGGGTCATCCTCAGGATGGCACTACCTGACTTGGTTACACAGGTGGCGTCCCTCCACTGTTTCTGAGCAAATGCCCCGGTATCTTTTCAGATAAAGGCAGTCAAACCTGCAAAGCGACTGGTGTAGAAACACACTGGTGTGGTTGGTGGTGGTCCTCCAGCCCGTTCTATTCGGAAGACCTTAAGGGGGCCATGTGCAGCCAGCCCCTCCCAACCTCTCAGCTCCCTTTGCATCACACCCCACTTTCAAGGACGTCATTCCTGCCTCCTTCCCACCCTCCAAGAACCCTAGCTTCCCCCACAGAGAATGGCTCATTCTGACAGGAAAACATGGCTTCCTTCCCAGGTGGCCGGAAAGCTCCGAAGAGGACCCAGCCCACCTGGCTGGCGACCTCAGCCACTTTCTCCAGACAAGCAGTTTAGTGGTAAGAGTGGCCACGAGTGACCTCTGATGCCTGGGGTTCTCTCACAACTGCCTCTGAACTGGGGAAAAGAGAGGGATGGTATATTGCTCCTTCAAGGGGGAGAGCTGGGAGGGAGGAAGGGACTGGGGGTGGGGGCGGGGAAGCGAGAGGAGGAAACAAAGGGAAAAGAAGAGAAGATGGGTGTCTGGCTCTGCCCACGGTTTGGTCATCCGGGAGGGAGGTGACCTGGAGGAGGGCGCAAGGAGGAAGGAAAGCAATCGGGAGCCTTTCTCCGTGGGACAGACGACAGGAAGGGTGGAAGTGACTGTCCCACTGGTTCAGAGACCCTCACACGGCCCCTGCATGGCTGCGGCTGCAGCAGGAGCCCCGGATCCTTCTCCTCAGCACCGCCGGGAGGAGCCCCAGCTGAAGCCCCAGTCAGGCCAGCCTCTGCAGCTGGACAGGAGCCTGAGAGACTCCCTCCCATGAAGCTCTCACCTTTCATGGCGAACACCCCTCGGCAAAAGTCCTTGAAGTTGATTCTCCCCAGGTCGTTGGGATCCAGGTATTTCACAAGTTTTTCCACCTGTGAGAGGGAAGGAGGGACAGGTGTGAGGTCCTCCCCGAGATGCTCACGGAGCTGGGGTGAGGCTGACTGGGGAGGCTGCTTGGGAGGGACACCAGAGGTCCTCTTCTAGGTCCCCACCCTGCATGCTGGGCTCAGTACCAAGCCCCAGACAGCGGTGGGCTCACTCGAGTCTGCTGAGGTCCACAGACAGCACGGGGAGCCTCCGACAGAGCTGGGCTCATGGAAAGTCAGTGCTCTGATGTTTTTTTAACCTAGTGGTTTCTGTCCTACAAAAATAGTACACGCTCATCGAGGAGACTCTGGAGAAGGGAATCAAACCCCGCTGTTTCCCACTCAGTGGTTTCTTTCCTACGAAAATAGTACACGCTCCTGTGGAAACTCCAGAAAAGAGAATGAATCAAACCCTGCTGTTTCCCACTTTCCTTTGCTTTAAAACACGTAGTTTTAACCACTTTTTTTTTTTTTTTTTTTTTTTTTTTTGTAGTTCTGAGAGACCCTTGGTCAAATTCCCCTCTGTCTACAAGGAGGAAATAATTATGTCACATTTGTAGACATTCCTTAAGAATTTTAAATGACAAATCAAATAAGATTGAAGGCAAAACCAATTATGGTCCAGACTGTGGCTACATTGGTGGAAGTTTGTAGGGGGCGGTGCGGGGGGAAACCAAGGGCGTTTCTATCGATCGATCTGGGTGCTGGCCACACACTGAAACCCACAGAGCCTTCTGCTTGTGGCCGGTGCACTTTTCTGTTCTTTTTCAATTAAATGTTAAACAAAATTAATAAAGTTTGTAGTAAGGCTTTTTAGCCCAAAGGAGTCAGCCATGCCATTCTTGATGTTTGGAATGTTCTCTCCCACCCAGCATTTATCAGACACCTTTCCATACCGCCCCGAGGTACCACCCATATTTTTAGCGGTTGTCAGATCCACTGCCCCGTGGATAAACCCTCATTTACCTAACCACCCCGAAGAGTTGGGCAATTTCTGTTTTTCCTCTTGTTGTTATCATTGATTTGGGGGGTTTCTACAGCCGTGTGGATGACCGGTCGCCCCTCTGGCTTCTCAGATCCTTGACTTTCTCATTGCTTTCTCCCCTAGCCACCCCAGCCGTCCCAAGGACTCGCCCCTCTTCCATGACCACTCACTGAAATGGCCCACTCCCCGGCCACACCCTCTTTCCCTCCCTTTCCTGCCTGCCATGTAGTTCTTTGGCATCACCTGGACTGTTCCCTCTCATGCACATCCAATCCGTACGCAAACACCACGTCCTCAAGTCACCTTCTTTCCCACATCGTCCCTGGGATCCTGTTGGTCACCGACATCAACATCTCCCTTCCTGGTTGCTGAGGTCTCCCGATTCATCTGCCCTCTTCCACTTTTCAGCCCCTCCGACTCATTCTCTACTCCAAGTGGATCATGTCATCGCTTCCTCTGTTTAGAACCTTCCAATGACTACCCACTACCCTTAGGGTAAAATCAAAACTCGGTAATGTGGCCTACAAGACCCTATATGATCTAGCCCCTCCTGCCCCATCCCCTTCTCTTTCTGTCCCTTACTGCATTCCAGCCACACTGGCCTTTAGTCAACTCCTCAAGCAAAACATCTTTGTTCTGCCTCAGGGCCTTTGGACACACTATATGTGATCTCAAATACTCGTCCTCTCCCCATCCCCATTCATCACCTGACCTTGATTCATCCTTCAAGTCACTGTTTGTACCTGTATTAAATATTTCTCCTGAGACAAGTCTGTCCTTGCCACTCCCATCTAATTAGGGTGCACCCTGCTATTACCCTGTCTTGTAGCACCCTATACTTTTCCTTCAAACCATTTGCTGCAATTTGTAATTATATTTGATGTGATAATTATATTAATTTGGATCTTCCCCTCTAGAAAGTAAGCTCCCTGAGGGCAAGGATTATATATCTGTTTTTTTTTTCTTTTTAAGATTGTTTTAATTTATTTGAGAGAGAGCAAATGAGGGAGAGCAGGAGTGGGGGGAGGGGCAGAGGCAGAGGAAGAAGCAGACTCCCCACAGAGCAGGGACCCTGATGCTGGGGGCTCCATCCCAGGACCCTGGGATCTTGACCTGAGTTGAAGGTAGCCGCTTAGCTGATTGAGCCACCCAGGCCCCAAGGATGTCTGTTTCGATCACCACCGTGTTCATGGTAGCACCCACCATGACTGGCACATAGTAGAAGCTTTACATGTATTTGTTGAAAAACTGAATATGAATGGTTCTACAAATCCTCTAAATTTTAAAGGCTTTTGATAACAGTTGCCAAATTGTTCTCTGTAAAGATGTCTTAATTTAGTCTTCAACCAGAGCCACTGACTTCAAACTCAGGAGCTCTGGGTATGTTTTCCTAATTTTTGGCAATGGCCAATTTCTTAAGAACTATCTTTCCTAAGAAACTGGTTCCCCTTCTGCCCCCTGCCCCCACAGCCCAGCACCTGAAAGTCAGCTTCTCGATCTTTTTTCCAGAATTACCCTATAACTTAGAGGCAATTTTCCTCGCCCCCCCCCCCCCCCCTCGAGCACACACGCAAGCATTCGTTCCTTCAGTGGACGCCTCCTGCATGCAGGGCACTCTGTTGGGGGCCGACCGCTGACTGCGCCCGTGGTCACACAGGCACACAGGTGCGCATGCGCGCGCTCGGTTGTACGCCTGTCGTCAGGCACCTTCCCTCTCCTCCCAGGAACCCCCAGCAATGTGTAAAGCATCACAGGGCAAGGACGAGCTCTTTCTCAGACCCCTTTGGGGCTGGGTTGCAGATGGTGGATGTTGGGGCACCGTGGAAACTAGGGTGCCGTCTGCAGGTTACTCTTCCCGTCCGTATTGTTAACACTGCCCTGGCAGATGCCCTCGCGCCCACCCTACCCACCACAGGCTCCAAAGCCCAGGCCATGCTGGGGTCTCATCCACTCGTTAAAAACCGTGTCTCCCGCATGCCCACAGGACATGTTTCCAGTGGTGGCAGCTGCAGCCAGGGTCTGAAGCCCTGGTCACCGCCAGTGGCCTGGCATGATGGGCACGTGCCCAGCTGGCTCTGGAAGGCGAGCAGCGAGCAAGAAGGGACTCCGCACAGCGTCTCTACCCCCTCCCTGAGCTTGGTGGCCCTGCACTTGTACCTTTATTCCCGCTGACCCTGCCCCTTCCATGCGGGTGTGAGTCTGGGGATGACAGGTGGGCAGAGCCTATACTCCGGCTCTCTGTGACCCCCTGAACCTGGTACCCACCGGGACCTTGGAATTCCAGGGAAGGAAGAGGGTGGCTTTCTGCCAGCTCCCACCTCAGCCAGAGCCTTCTGGGCACTGCAGCTGCCCCGGTCCTCTACCGCCAGCACAGCCCGAACGCGGCTTCTCCGAATAGCAATGCGCAGGCGCCATCTGAGGCCCGCCCTCTCCCCTACACCCAGCCAGAGTCTCACCCCCTCTACCCCTGTCATCTCGCCACCAGCACGGTACTGACTGTGTGAACACGTGCACGGTACCTCCCAGCCTCCCGGCACCCTCCCCCCTACAGTCCTCTCCAAGGTCGAGGGCTATGCCTTGATTATCTCTGAGACAGTCAAGGGTGGTATCGTCACCCAGTTGAGTGGCCCCTGTGGCGCCCCAGCCTCAGGTCCACCGGAGGGGCAGCAGGCAGGCTGGGCGTCTGTCACCCCTTGGGGCGGGAGACACTGGTGGGGTCAGGCCGTCCAGCCCCCCACCCCCACCCCAACCTCAGGGGAGGCCTGGAGCACAGGTGCAGGGGTGTTTGGTGACAGGCAGATAGAGGAGGTCCTAAGGGCCGCTGCAAAGTCCCTGAACCAACCCCCACCCCCCACCCCGCCACAGGGCTCAGAGTGTGTGGGACAGGCCATGTGAACAGCCGTGTGGCCCTTTAGAAGGTGCAGGGGACCACTGTAAGATTGCCCTAACAAAAATACCAATTATATGAATAAATACGGTCCTTGTAGGTTCGAGAAGTCCCTGAATAAACAAGAGCAGAGCTTCCGTGGAGCTTCCTAACTCCTGCTGGGTTCGTGGAGGGCTTGGCAGAATCTACAGCACCTAGTCCTCCCGACAGGATCAGTAGCTACAGTCACAGCCTCCCATTCTACAGCTGGGGAGACTGAGGCTCACAGAGGCTGGACGTTTAGACAGTCATGGCGGAGTTGACTCTTCCTTGAACCCAGGTCCTGCTGGCCCCAGAGGACCTGCTTCTGTAGTCTACTGCTTTCCCAGGGTTTCCTGCTGGGGTGTCGTCTCATTCCCCCACCCTCCACGTATTAGAGCATCTTTACCTGCTGTGGCTGGGGACCCCTCGCCCTGATGGCCAAGCCTCTCAACTTTCCTGGACACCAGATGACATTTTGCCAATGCCCCCCAGGGGTGCATTCCACGGACCCTGCCCTTCATCCTACATACAGGGAAGCCAGGTCCCAGACAGGGAAGCCAGGTCCCAGACAGGAAAGCCAGGTCCCAGTCAGGGCAAGGACTTGCTCAAGATCCCACAGCAAGTACAACAAATAGGCCCCCACATGTGGTCTTCACGGTGAAGCCGCAGGCCACCCCACATGCCTCCCAACGTGCTGCACCCATCACCCATGGCTGGGCTGCCTGGGGGCTTCTGCTGGGCTCTCTTCGGGAGGAGAAGGGCATCGCAGGGCTCGTCAGGACCCTGTAGGAGCTGTGCTGTCACTGAAACACCCACGGCCGGGCTGTGGAGCCGGCTGCCAGGGAAACAGGTCGTTTCCCTGGCAGTAAAATATTGAGCTTTCCATTTTTGGGCCACTCAATGACCAGGCTTCCCCTGCTATTTCTGTTGCCTTTCTCTCTGGGCTGATTCTTCCCCGCCCCCGCTCGTTCCCCCTGTGTCCCATCTCTCTGAGCACAGACCAGGCGGTGTTAAGAGCCTCCCTGCCGCCGCTGTCTGATGGATCACCAGCCAGATGCTCCCTGAGCGGTGCCCAGCCACCCACACCTCCCTCATTTCCAGATCTGCCAGCCACACGGGCTCAAGCGAGCCATTTGCCTCTCAGAGACCTCAACTGCCTCATCTGAACAAGGGAAATGAGCCCCAGTCGGCAGGTGGGTGCCTAATAGATGGCGACAATTACTATTCCCAATCCAGCAAATGCTTGGTGACTCTCCTTTGTGTCAGGCGCATTCGGAGCCCTCTGTTCACATGAATTTATTGAATCCTCACGACCAGTTCAGAAGCAGATACTATTATTGTTCCCATTGTCCAGGTGAGAAAACTGAGTCACTCAGGGTGATGGTCCCACAGCTAGTGAGAGGCAGGGTTGGGATCTGAACATAGGCAGCTTGGCTCCAAAGTTCATGGTCTTTACCAATCGTTATCATTTCTGCTAATCAAATTGCTATTATTATTATCACAAGTTTGGGGGCTTGCTCTGACCAGAGAGTGAATAAACTTGTCTTCTGCTCTCTTTTTACCTAGAAAAACTGGCAGGGGTGCAGGCAACCTTCACTTAAGGATTTGAATATTTAAAGGGAAAAGCGTTCTTTTAAATGTTGTGTTGCAAAAGTGCATCTCCAATCAGTATCCCAGATGCAGCTTGGAGACACACTCGAATTTTTAAAATTCAATGCCAAGATTAGAAACCAAGGAAGGCTTCTGGTTTCCGTTAAGATGGAGTCAGTCCCCTACACGCTCTCTCTTCCTCTGATTATAACTAAAGGCGATGGACAGAATACATAAAGCAACTATGTGCGGACTTTGAAGAGTAAATTCTAGCAGGCAAATTGGGAGGGAAATTAAAACTTGAATTAAAAACAACAGCAAAAACCAACCAACCAAACAAACAGCTTGAAGATTAATATGGCAGTATGTTTCCTGGTTTATTTTTCCCTTGCATGTTTTCCAGCCTAGACTCGGGGAGGCCAAACCCCAGAATTGCACAGCAGGTGTGAACAGAAAAAGCTTCAGAAGAAACTCTCCCTTTTTGATGAGAGGCCAAGAAAGGGGGTCCTTTGGGGCCAGAGAGAGAAGAAGAAATGATGTTGGGGTTTTTTTTTCTTTTTTTAAAAATCCCTCTCCCAGCCCTATCTCGCCTGAGGCAAGCCCCAGTCTCAAAGGTGGGGCTCACAGCAGTACCAGCAGCGGGGCAAACACCTAAAACCCCAGGAGTAGAAAAGTCTTTCTCTATGAAATGCAAATCAAGGAAAAGGGGTCAAAGTGTGTGTGGGAAATTCCTGTTAGTCACTCCTCTTTTTTTTCTTCTCACCATTTCATCCTGGAGGTAGACCAGGCATGGGAGGGCTGAAACTGTAGAGGGAGCCCTAAGCCTCAGATTTCTAACCTAAGGGCCAAGAAAGGGGACCCTGAGAGCTGGAGAGGGTGTGGTCACAGAAAGGAAGGAGCTCAGGGATAGAATCCGATAAAGTCATACTGACGAAGAGCATACATACCAAAGGCTTTGAGAACTGAGCTCCAGTGCAGACGGGTGAACAGACCGACCCCAGGAGAATACACACTTGAAGTGGATCCAAATAGCATCTCAAAAGCTTTGAAAACTGAACTGCCATTGGAACAGAAGGCAGGTTGGGATCAGAGATTTCAACCGAACTGGGTTGGTTTCCTGATTTAAACAAACAAAAATCCCCCAAATCAATATGCTTTGGAGGCTTTTAACAGGACTCAGAGTCTCAGCACATGCTATTCAAAACATCCAGGACACAAGACAAAATTACTTGACATGCGAAATCAAAACAAAACAGGAAAAGCCCAATAATGCACAAGGGGAAAAGCGGTCAATAAGTATCAGCCCCGAGACGACCCAGATACTATCATTAGAGGACAAAGACTACTATTTATTTATTTATTTATTTATTCTAAAGACTACTTTAAAAATATTGATTGATTGATTGATTGATTGATTTGAGAGAGAGAGAACTCATGAAGGGGGGGGAGGGGCAGAGGGCGCGAGAGAATCCCAGATCTCAAGCAGACTCCACTCTGAATGCAGAGCCCTACCCAGGCCCGATCCCCCAACCCCAAGATCATGACCTGAGCTGAAATAAAGAATTGGAGGCTCAACCTACTGAGCCACCTAGGCGCCCCAGAAGACAAAGACTTTAAAGCAAGTTAACCATGTTCCGTGAAGGAAAGGCGAGTACTCTTGAACAAACGGAAATATAGAAATTCTCAGCAGAAGGGTAGAAGCTCTAAAAAGGAACTCAGTGGAAATTTGATAACTGAAGTATTACAAATTCACTGGATGGGATCGATCGCAGAATGGAGATGATGGAAAAAAAAAAAGGTTAGTGACCTTGAAGATGGAATGAGAATTGGAGGCTCAACCTACTGAGCCACCTAGGCGCCCCAGAAGACAAAGACTTTAAAGCAAGTTAACCATGTTCCGTGAAGGAAAGGCGAGTACTCTTGAACAAACGGAAATATAGAAATTCTCAGCAGAAGGGTAGAAGCTCTAAAAAGGAACTCAGTGGAAATTTGATAACTGAAGTATTACAAATTCACTGGATGGGATCGATCGCAGAATGGAGATGATGGAAAAAAAAAAAGGTTAGTGACCTTGAAGATGGAATGA
>NC_081572.1:40453749-40483046 GCF_022355385.1 Mustela nigripes
TAGAAATGAAATGATCTAATCTGAACAAGGAAAGTGACCAAAGATTAAGAGAAACACTGCACAAAAGATCCGACTCACTAAGAAGACACAGCAATCTGGGGCGCCTGGGCTCGAGACCCAATTTGGGCTCCCTGCTTGGCGGGAAGCCCGCTTCTCCCTCTCCCACTCCCCCTGCTTGTGTTCCCTCTCTTGCTGTGTCTCTCCCTGTCAAATAAATAAAATCTTTAAAAACAAACAAAAAAAGAAGATACAACCATCTTAAAGGTGGGCACACCTAACAGCAGACTTAAAAACACATGAAGCAAAAGCCGATAGAACAGAAAAGGGAAACAGACAAATGGACAATTATCACTGGAGACCTTCACACTTTTCTTCAGTGATTGATAGAACTGGTTAGATGGGAAAACAACAAGAGCATGAAAAGACTTGGACAGCACCGTTAATCAACTTAACCTATAAACTGACATTTATAGAATTCACACTCAGTAAGAGAAGAACACACATTCTTTCATGTGTGCACAGAACATTCACCAAGATGGATTATATCCCAGGACAGATTATACCCCTTCAACGAAACTGAACAAATTTAAAAGAACTGGAATCATACAAAGTATGTGTTCTGGCCATAATGGAATTAAACTAAAAATCAGTAACAGAAAGACATCTGAAAACTTCCCGAATGCTTGGAAATTCAACGACATGTTGAATAATCCACAAGTCAAAGAGGAAGTCTCAAAGGAAATTAAAAATATTTGAAACCAAATGAAATAGAAAGACAACATGAAATTCAAACGCAAAGTAAAAAGAAGGAAAGCAATTATGAAGAGCGGAAATTTAAAAATTGAAAACAGAAAAACAGCAGAGAAAAATCAGTGAAACCAAAATCTGGCTCTTTGGAAAGATTAAATTGATCTCTCTCTAGCCAAACGGATCAAAAGAAATTTTTTAAAAAAGGATAAAAGATACAAGCCACAAATATCAGAAATGAAAGCAGGTATTGTTAGTCCTCCAGCATTAAAAGGTTAATATATATGGAGGATTTTTAGGGCAGTGAAAATACTGTGTATGATACTATAATGAGGGACATATGTCTGTATATTCGTGCAAGCCCACAGAATGTCCAACACCAAGAGTGAAGCTTAAGGTAAAACTATGGCCACTGGCTGATTAGGATGTATCAATGTAGGTTTATTCTTGGTTTAAAAAACAAAAAACAAGCACTATTCTAGTGAGTGAACTTGGGGACAGGGGAAGCTACACATGTGTGGGGGCAGGGAGTATATCAGAAATCCTGTGCTTCCTTCACAGTTCTGCTTTAAATTTAAAGCTGCTTTAAAAGGAGGTCTTTTGGGGCACCTGCATGGCTCAGTGGGTTAAAGCCTCTGCCTTCAGCTCAGGTCAGATCCCAGGGTCCTTGGATGGAGCCCTGGATCAGGCTCTCTGCTCAGTGGGGAGCCTGCTTCCTCCCCCACTCTCTGCCTGTCTCTCTGCCTACTTGTGATCTCTGTCTGACAAGCAAATAAATAAAATCTTTTAAAAAAATAAATAAAAGGAGGTCTTTTCAGGATGCCTGGGTGGCTCAGTCCGGTAAGCATCTGCCTTTGGCTCAGGTCATGATCTTAAGGTCCTGGGATTGAGCCATGCATTGGGCTCCCTGCTCAGCAGGGAGCCTGCTTCTCCCTCTGCCTGCTGTTCCTCCTGCTTGTGCATGCTCTCTCTTTCTCTCGGACAAATAAATAAACAAATCTTTAAAAAAAAGTTATTCATATAAGGTTACTAAGGGATCCCTACAAGCATCACTGTACATGTTATTTCTACAACTCTGATGAAATGGCTCAATGCTTTGAAAGATATAAGCTATGAAAATTCACATAAGACAAATGAAATTATCTGAATAATGCCATCACAACCAAATAAATTAATTTCCTAAGCAGTTCCAAAAAAGAAAATAATTTCACCAAACATTTAAGAACAATAGTCATAAATTCTACACACTCTCTTCCAAAAAACAGAAGAGGGGGGAGCACTTCTCGTTTAATGAGGGCAGCATCACCCTGGTCCTAAAGGCAGGCAAAAGCAGGACAGTTTTCTCCCCACCTTCCGAAAGTAGAGCATTCCTGTGATAAGCTGAAGTGCAGTGAAAAAGCAGCAATTACTGTTAATTTATACCGAAAAATTTTTGAGCATTCACAGACCTAAAAAAAAAAAACCCTCTCTCTGACTTTCCTGACACCTTGGGATGCATCTTGCTAAAAAATGCACAAGTAAATCAAGATAAAGAATAGGTGCCCAAAGACACAGTTCAAAGCCTGGCAGCTGGGGCTGAGACGCTGAGTATGATTCCTAGGAATGGAGCTCGGCAGGGGGTGGGGGGGTACTCTTGCAGTCCGAGGTGCACATCGCCTCGGGAACTGTTCCCTGCAACACGAACTGAACAGGATTTTCACTTTTTGCCTTTTCTCTCTCTCTTTTTAAAGATTTATTTATTTGAGAGAGAGAGTGCATGTGAGCATGGGGAGGGGCAGAGGGAGAAGGAGAGAGAGAGAATCTCAGACAGACTCCCTGCTGAGCCTGGAGGCTGCCAGGGGCTCCATCCCAGGACCCTGAGATCATGACCTGAGCTGAAACCAAGAGTCGGACACCCAACCGACTGAGCCACCCAGGTGCCCCCAAAACTGTAGTAGTCAAAAGAATATGGTACTGTCACAAAAAGACCCACAGATCAATGGAACAGAATAGAGAGCCCAGGGGCGCCTGGGTGGCTCA
The DNA here is from genome assembly GCF_022355385.1 of Mustela nigripes. Lineage (NCBI taxonomy): Eukaryota > Metazoa > Chordata > Mammalia > Carnivora > Mustelidae > Mustela > Mustela nigripes. The sequence continues at coordinate 40,456,516 of NC_081572.1, forward strand.
GTCAGTCAGGTGTCTGTCTTCAGCTTGGGTCATGATCCCAGGGTCCTGGGATGGAGCCCGCATCAGGCTCCCTGCTCTGCCAGAAGCCTGCTTCTCCCTCTCTCACTCTCTCCCTGCTTGTATTCCCTCTCTCACTCTCTCTCTCTCTCTCTCTCTGTCAAATGCACAAACAAATAAATAATCTTTAAAAAAAAAAAAAAAGGAATAGAAAAAGAATAGAGAGCCCAGAAATAAACCCATGCTTATATGGATAATTAATCCATGACAAAAGAGAGCTTCTTCAATGCATGTCGGGAAAACTGGACAGCCATATGCAAAATAATGAAACTGAACCACCTCCTTACACCATGCACAAAAATAAACTTCAAATGGAGTAAATACCTAAATGTGAGACCTGACACCACAAAACTCCTAAGGGAAAACACAGGCAGTAATCGCTCTGACATCAGCCTTAGCAATGTTTTTGTAAATGTATTTCCTGAGGCAAAGGAAACAAAAGCAAAAATTAACTTGGGGCCACATCAAAATAAGAAGGTTCTGTACAGCAAAGGAAACCATCAACAAAATGAAAAGGCAACCTACTGGATGGGAGAAGGTATTCATAAGTGATATATCTGATAAGGGGTCACTATCCAAAATATCTGAAGAAAGCATGGAAGGCAACACCCCAAAACCATATAATCTGATTAAAATGGGCAGAGAACTTGAACATTTCCCCCCAAAAGACAGGTGGCCAACAGACACGTGAAGAGACGATCAACATCTCTCATTAGCAGGAAAATGCAAATCAGTACCACAATGAGATGTCACCTCACACCTTGACAGGTGTGAAGCCATTCTGGCTAAAATAAAAAAGACAGGAAATAACAAGTGCTGGTGAAGACGTGGAGAAAAAGGAATGTCAATTGGTGCAGCTACTGTGGAAAGCAGTATGGAGGTTCCTTAAAAAAAAAAAAAAAAGGATTATCATACGATCCAGTAATTCCACTACTGGGTATTTACCCAAAGAAAACAAAACACTAATTTGAAAAGATATATGCATGCCTTGTTTGTTGAGGCGATATTTACAGTGGCCAAGGTATGGAAGCAATGGAAGTGTCTATCGATAGATGAATGGACAAAGAAGATGGGATATATATACACACGACAGGATGTCAGTCATCAAAAAGAATGAGATCTCGCCATTTGTGGCAACACAGAGAGCCCCAGAGGGTGTTATGCTCAGTGAAATCAGTCAGAGAAGGACAGAGATTGTATGATTTTGCTTGTATGTTGAATCTAAAACACAAAACAAACAAACATAAAGCAGAAATAGACCCATAAATTCAGAGAATACACTAATAGTTTCCAGAGGGCATGGGGATAGGGTGTGGGCAAAATGGGTGAAGGGGAGGGGGAGGTCCAGGCTGCTGGTTATGGGATGAATCAGTCACGGGGATGAAAAGCACAGCACAGGGAATAGTCAGTGGTGATGTAATAGCATTGTACGGTGATGGAGGGGAGCCACACCTGGGAGCACAGCACAATGTGTAGAGTTGTAGAACCACTGTGTTATGCACCTGAAATGAATGTTACATGGTTCATCAACGATATTTCAAGAAAGAACACCACCAACAAAAAAAGAACCCCCCCAACATAATCCTTTCAATAGATACAAAGCAACTGACAAAATTCAACATCCATTCATATTAAAAACGCCCAGGAGATTGAAATAGAAGAGAACTTCCTTATCCTTCCATATTCTAGAGAAATGGAAGCATATTCACATGAAGACTCTGTACACAAGTGTCTGGGACAGCCTTGTACAGAATGGCCCAAACCTGGGGACATCCCACATATCCCCCGACAGGTGGATGGATAAGCAAACTCTTCTATAACAAAAAGAACTGTTGCTATGCCCACACGGATCTCGAATGCATGATGCTGCATGAAAGAAGGCAGTGTCCCAAGGTCGCAAGCTATGATTCCACGGAGGTGGAAAAGACAAAGTTGCGACACGGGGGTGTGGGTGGGGGAGGAGGGGAAGAGCGTGCACACAGAGGCGCCCTGCGGGAATCTGGGGGCTGTGCTCTTCTGTCCCCTGATGTGGCGGTGCTTATAGGAGTTGGGCAGATGCTTTAAAAGGTTCATTTTACCATATGGAAAATTGTTTTAACATGCACTTGATCCTGAGGCTGGGGTGGCAGGTGTGAGGGCAGTAAAGGGGGCAGTACCAGCAGCAAGTCGAGCTCACAGCTGAGCACTGACTAGGTGTCAGGTGCTTTGCTCAGTGCGGCACAGTCTCACTCCTCCCCATCCTCCCAGGGGCACAAGGAAAGAGCTGTCCCATGCATCTGCTAGTAGAAGACCCAGAGGCCCGCAGCAGGCAGGTGAGGGTAGAATCCAGCTCCCCTTGGCTCCTCTGCCACCCTAGGGGACTCCTGCCCTCCCCTGGGGCCTCAGGGCAACGGGTGGCTCCGGAGCTGCTTGTTTATCCACTTTCCCAGGCAGCCCAGCTGCCTGACGTCAGGGCACACAATGCAGCCCTGTATTCTGGAGTCCCTGCCCCCCAGCCCCGAGGGACAAAGGGCACAGAGGTGGAGGGGATGGCAGCCACTGGTCTTCTCCATTAATTATCGAGAGGAGAGGGGAGGGAAGCGAGGCAGGAGCTTCTGCAGAACCAGCCAGAGAGGAGTGGGACTCAGGCTGGGGCTCCAGAGTGGGTCCTGCCAGTCCCTGCACCCCGGTCCACCTGTGACCTGTGAAGAGCCGTCCCGTGGCATCTGTGAGCCTAGCCACAGGTGCACAGAAAAGGGCGTGTTCTAGAGTCAGGAGTGGGGGGACTCGGGGTCAGCCTCCTCATTTGGGGCGCCCAGTGCAAAACGGAAATGTTGGAGCCCCTGTTCAAAAATTATTCCCAATTTCAAGACAGTGACCACAGAGCCTCTAAGGCTGTGTGACTTCGGCGGCACTCACGGTGTGACCCTGACCCAGTCATGCTACTTCTCTGGGCCTCAGTTTCCCCATCATAATGCACTCTGGGGGCCAGCTCACGGGACTGTTGTGACAATCAAATGAGGCCATGGCTCAGGAAAGGACCCGGTAAATTGTAGGGTGCTCTGAAAGGTTCTGCACAGAAGGTGCATAAAGAGAAAGGTAAGGACAAGCCTCGCAGCCGGCAGGGAAGACAGTAGGGACTGGGGTGATCAAGTGGGGTGGGCTCCCAGTCCCTTTGTGAGTCTCAGGGACGCTCTGCTTCCCTGGCGCTCAGTCCAGTGTCAGCTGCACCATCAGTGACCTCCCTCCGAGGTCCGGGGGAGACCCTCCCCTCTCAGTTTCTACAAATGGAAAACGAAGGCGTGACATGACCATATTGAAGGTCCCTTCCAGCTCTAGAGCCTGTATGATTGTAAGGTTTCCGCAGGGATGCCTGGGTGAGCCTGGGATTGGAGGAAGGAGAGAAGAAAACCAGACAGAGCGATAGATGCGAGTCGAGACTGGGAGGCAAGTGTCGCCATCCAACCTGGCTTCACCAAGGACCCAGTAAATACATGGCTTGGGGACCCTGGAGGTTGGCCCTGGTGAACGACTTGGCCTCTCTGAGCCTTCTACTCGCTCTCTTTATAAAGTCAAGGAAAAATGACAAGGACCAAAGCAGATCCCGTAGGTCGCCCCTGCCCTCTCCTCCTTCTGTGTAGGGCAATTCTGAGGTCGCTGAGATGCCCACTTCCTGCTGGAGCAGGTGCCCGGGGACGGGGCAACCTCAGAGCACAAGCCCTGATTGGACCAAACAGTCAGGTGACATTTCCCTCGCCAGTGAGTGGCTTAGGCGAAAGCATGTTACACAGCTCTGGCCAATGAGACGTGAGGATACATCTGCAAGGGGCTTCCAGGAGAGGTTTTCCAGGTGATAGGATGGGGACGGGGGCACCGTCCTCGGGATGAGCGCCCAGCCCTTCTTGCCCTCCCGGAAAGCAGATGCCGTCTTGGGTTGACGTGGGGACGCTGAATGGAAGGAGGCTGGGCCCTGGAGGATGCCTCTGAGCCCCAGTGGGAAACAGCCTTAGAGCTGCCCTACCTTGGGCTGGCGCGTCAGGAGAAAGAATACATTTAGGCCATTTTGCATCGGTGCCTGATCTCAAAGCCTCCTCAGGGGCTGCCGGTGAAAGGCGGGTAGTGGGAGGGTAGCCTCGGGAGAGAAGGTGCTCAGTGCGCAACAGAGCGAGGCTGTGCCCATCCGGCCATCTCTGGCCGCGGTGGCTACGCATCAGGAAGGGCCCGTCACACCGTACCCAGGCCACCGCTTCCTCAATGAGAGACCCCCAGCGTGTCCCAGTGTCACCCAGCAGGCCCCTCATTCACAGCCTGCGCCGCTGCTGACCAGAATCCCTTGGGCCACCCAAGAGGGCCTTTGTGTGATGTCTGAATGGGAATGAAAGGGACAGAAGCCTGGGTGGTCTGTGAGGTAGGCTGGCCTATCCACCCATCTCTCCATCTGTCCATTCCTGCAGCAAACGTCTCCTGAGCTCCGCGGCCAGACTCTGCCCTGTGGGGACACGGGCAGGTTCCCAGGAAGCTCGTAGGGAGGGGACAGATGTCTTGGCGTATTTTTGAGTGAAGTAAAAATAGCTTAGGGAAGTGCATAAAAGGGTGGAAATGACTGTCAACACGGCCACATGCCCAGGGAGCTGTCTGATGTCCCTCCCAGGTGCTGCAAGTGGACGGAGCTGGGTTCGCATCCCACTACCTCCATTTACCAGCTGTGGGACCAAGGATAAGGGTACTTACCTTCTCTGATCAACTGCCTCTGATCAACTGCCCCTGTGGAGGGTAAGGATTTAAAGGGAAAGGCATGGGGACTTAGGCTGGAACACAGCCCAGAGCAAACTCTAGAGAGGTGAGCATTTTTGTAGGCAAATGGAGCCTGGAAGCTGTGATCTCTGCAAGCCACCTGGCTAGTCCTTTTACCTCCGCTTTTTACATTTTCTAACTGGGTAAATGTAAAGAGTGGGATGAATCATTTTTAAATCAGTGGGGGGAAAAAAACAATAAAACTTGGTATTCTTTTAAAAAAAATTAGGATTGTGGGGGTAGATAAGATTCGAATCTTATCTGGTAGTTAAGATTCTACCAGAATACAGCCTCCTAGAAGGTGCTACCCGAACCCACAGAGGGCGGGAGCCCAGGGGATGTGGGGGCTGCCATGGGGCCCTTTAGAGGGGTGGTGGCCATGTGGGACTCTACAGGCTCATGGGACTGAGCACTGCAGTGGGGGCACAGGGCAGAGGGAAGGATGGCGCAGCCAAGGCCCAGCCAAGGCCGGGTCCTGAGGGGGGAAGCCTAAAGGGCTTGGGAACCACCAGCTGCTCTGCATGGCTGGAGGGCAGGGACGCTAAATGTGGGGGAGCAACGGGTGGGGGAGACCCAGTGAACCTTCCCCTCTGGTGGATGGGGGTTTTAGGAGGGGCCCCATGAAGGAGGTCTGGGAATTGTCTGAGCCCACAGTGCATGGTAGAGGGAGATGGGAGACGGTCCAGAGGAGGAGGCTGCGGGGACCTGGGCCTTCGAGGGGGCAGGAAAAGCAGGGCCTGTGGCGGGGGGGCTTGATTTGAGGTGGGGGTGAGGCGCAGGCAAGGATGTGAAGCTGAGTGGGTGGGCAATGGGGACCGTCCCTGGGCAGACGCCCAGGAGGAGGGGAGTGCAAGGTGAGGGAGTTGGGGGATGAGCTCTGGGTGAGGAGCCCGAGAGACATGGGGGGATGCGGGTTGGATGGGGATGAGACTCCGGGGTCTTTCCTGACCACCCCTTCAGGCCCTCAGACACAGGTGTCTCCTGGGCCAGGCCTGGTGGCTGCCAAGAAAGTTTCCCTTCCATTTGTTCTAACTCATGACATCAACTTGTCTCCAAGGACGGCAGGGGCTGCTCTGCCTCCTCCCCATGGTGGCCGTTGAGGGGAGCTCCTCTGGCCCCGGGGGACAGGAGCAGCCACCTGGCTGAGCACCAGAAGCTGGTGGCCTGAGGGCTTCAGTGACCAGGACTTTGAGGAGGCCACAGGTGTGACCACGTCCCCCAGGGGCACCGTCTCTGGGTCGCCCAGCCAGCCCAGGGCCCCAGGGCCCGCCTGCCTGGCCAGGTCCAGGTACTAGCTGCGCTGTGAAGAAATAGGAGGAAAAACACAGCCCCATTTACTCTGTGGGATGGACGGTCCCTGGGCCGGACCCGAGCACCCCCCACCTCAGTGAGCCTGTGAAACACTGGGGCATCTTGCTGACGGGCAGACTCTGATGTATCAGACCTGCGTGGTCCCTGGCCCTCTCTGGAGTTCTGATGTTCTAGGTAACCTGTAAGGACCCGTCCAAGACTTAGAAGAGGGAGTCCAGTTTGTGTACACCCTTGGAACGCCAGGGCACCAGGGTAGGAAGGGAAATGGAGGGTGGGTGGGTGGCATGTCCCTACCACGGGTGGGTGCTGAGGCCCTGGTGGTCGCCACCCCTGGGGGAGGTTTCTGGGCCCTGAAGGCAAGAGGAGGGGCATCTGTTGGGGGGCCTGCTTTGGGGTTGGGGGGAGGCATGGGGCTCAAAGTAGGCACCGTGGGAGGAGGGGGTGTCTTGCATCCGCCACCGGCCCTGACCTTCACCATGTCAGGCCCTTGGTTGGCATCTCTGATCCTCGGGTAGGCCGATAGGTGCTTCTCCCTCGAGGGCTCTGGTCAGTGTGGGGCCCAGTATTTCACATCAAATGGGAGTATTTGCTTACTGAAGAGAGTGTGGGCCTGCTGGAGTTGGGAACACTGCCCTTCACCAGTGGTCCCTCCCAGGCCGCGGTCCCGCCGCTCCCTTCCGTCCCACCGCACTGGCCTTCCCAACTGCCCCAACTCCTGGTTCTAACCACCCCACCCCCACGCCACGCCTCAGCCCCAGGCTGCCCTCCCCAGACACTTCAACTAAACTCAAACAGAAATGCCTTCCTAGGGACGCCTGGGTGGCTCAGTTGGTTGGACGACTGCCTTCGGCTCAGGTCATGATCCCGGAGTGCCGGGATCGAGTCCCGCATCGGGCTCCCAGCTCCATGGGGAGTCTGCTTCTCCCTCTGACCTTCTCCTTGCTCATGTTCTCTCTCACTGTCTCTCTCTCAAATAAATAAAATCTTTAAAAAAAAAAAAAAAAAAGAAATGCCTTCCCACCAGCCTCCATTACCCGGAAAGTGGAGTTAACTCCGTTATCTCAGGGCCTTCCCCTGAGCTGAGGTTTAGCTCCTCGAAACAAAGCAAAAAAGAGCAGTGCCAGTCAGAAATTCCAGACAGTGGCTCGTGAGAGGAAACACTAGCTTTGGAAACCTCATTAGGGAATTCCTGAATGAGGGAGAGAAGAAAGCCTCACCGTAAATGTACCATGAGACCATGGGCAGACCCCACACTCTCTGAGCCTCAGTGTTTCCATCTGTGAAATGGGCCTGGCAACCCACCCACCTCATACCATTATCTCTGGGGACCAAAGATGATGGATTTGAACGCACGCCAGGCCAAGCAGGCCTCTCCAATGACATCCCGCCGGTCCCACTCTCCTGTGTGACTCAGGCCCCCTTCCTGCTGCCGGAAGAGGTCAGACAGACACCTGTGGTGGGTGCAGAGGAAGGGTGATGTCCTGCCTCCCAGGAGGTCCCCTTGCAGAAATCCCACAAGGATCTCAGAGGTGATGGTTAAGACAGCTCAGGTCATGCTCAGGTCCATAGCCAGACTCCGTGACCTCAGAGCTATGAGACTGTGAGCCCATGACCCCCTATCTCTCCCCAAGAGGACCAACGGTGGACTGGTTGCTGTGCCAGTGAGGACAGCAGGGACTAATGTGGCCCAGCTCTTCCTGTCCCTTGTCCCTGTGAGGTGGGCAGGATGGGGGCTGGGGTCCCAGGCTCACAAAGGAAGCAAACGGACCCTCGAGAGGCTGAGACTTTGCACAAGGTCATAGGAAGGTACTTCTTAGTACCAAAGTGCCCCATGAGTAGGGGGTTCTAAGGTCAGGAAGTTGGGGACACGCTGGCCCCAGGTCTAAACTTTTAACTAGAGCCTATGCTGGACTAAGGTGAGGGCAGTGTAGGCACCTTTCCAAACTTGTTTGACCTCCTACCCTGGTCATTGCAGGGCCAGGATTCCTCAGTCAGGGTAGGAACCCTGCTCTGGGCACTGCCACGGGCAGCTTCTTGTTTTTTGCACAGGATGTTCAATGGGCTGTTTCCCCAGCGAAATGGAATCTGGGAGAGAGGAGGGCAGGTGGTGACATGTGCGGTCACCACCAGAGAAGGAGGAGACCTCGGTCCACTTGCCCTGATCCCCATGGCCAGGGGGTTCTTGGGGTTCAGCTCCCACTGCCACCTGCACCCTCCTGGGGAGGGGGGCAAGCTGGTGGGATGCCTACGGGAACAAAGCAGCTTTTCCCAGGGGGAGGAGAAGTGCTGGGGCCCCGAGCCTGGGCACTGGGGGCATCATGGGCACAAGGGGCTGCCCACATCTGGGCTTTCTGGACCCCACGTCCTCGCTGCTGCACCCATCTCTTCTCCTCTGGGGAGGCCCTACATTCCCAGGAGCTGGCCCCATGCAGAGCACCAGGAAAGTTCCTTGGGGCCAGCAGGCTGAAGCCATTGTTCTGATGGAGCTCTTTGCTGGGGTACATTTCTTTTCTGGGCAGCAGAGCAGAATAAAGCAGAGACAGGAGGGCTCACCCGTGATTTGCACCCTTGCTCATTACATACACCTCTCGGGGTCCCTGGGCGGATTGGTCAGTTAAGCGTCTGACTCCTGGTTTCGGCTCAGGTCATGATCTCATGGGTTGTGGGATCGAGCCCTGCGTGGGGCTCAGTGGGGAGTCGGCTTGGAAGATTCCCTCTGCTCCTCCCCCTGCTCAAGCATGCATGCTCTCTCTCTGTCAAATAAATAACATCTAAAAAAGAAATAATAATGTATACCTCTCCCCCAAACTAAGTGGATTGGAGCCCTGGGCTGGAAGGAGGAGAGCTGATTTCGGACGGGTCCTACCATCATTCTGGGAGCCCCCGAGGCACCTCACTTCCCCTCACATGGGCCCTTGAAGGGAGAGTTCCTGGCTCCTTTAGCAGAAAAGGTTCCGGAGCACGGGGACAGGGAGAGGATGCTGGCATTCTGATCTGGAGCCCGCAGGTGCAGAAGCATGGGGGACACTCCCAACCCAGGTGGGCTGAGTCTGGTGGCCACCATCTGGCACCTGCATTTTCAAAGGCTTCCCCGGAGTGTCTGATAACGACACCTGGGAGGGAAATCCTGATTGAATGGGCAGTAGCGTCACACAGCCAGGGACAGCAGGCCTGCAGGCTTTCAGCTTTGAGTCTGGCATATGCCCTCTGAGGCTGGTAAGAGGGGCTTGGGGAGCCATGGGGGTAATAGTCCAGCAGCAGGGGAAGTGGGAGTGACAGCAAAGCCAGGGCAGACTCTGATCACGGTGGTCACAACCTCTCCAGAGCTGTGATGGGTCCTCGATGGCTCCCTGGCCAGGCTGAGATCTCGTTGAATAACACTCAGTAGCAATGGTGACAACGAGATAATGTGACAAGGGGACAGAGACATGAGTGGTCAGTGTGAGCCAGGCGTACGTGCAGTAAGCCATCTATGCGTCACAAACTGATAAAGGAGTCTCTATTACTGGCCCCATTTTATAGTTGGGGACACTGAGGCACAGAGAGTAAGGACTTGCTGGGAAGGGAAGGAGCCAGAATTCAAGCTCCAAGAGTCTGTGTTCCCTCCTGCTGGGCGGTACCACCTTTTCAGTTCCCTCTTATATCCCTGGTGGCCGTGGCCAGCACAGTACCCGTCCCAGAGCTGTGCTCACATGTTTCTCCATTGTCATGATCATTGACAACCCAGTGCCCCCACCACACACAGGGGTGGGTGGGGTGGGGCAGCAGATGCACAGGTGTCAGGCTATAACCAGTGCCCTACATCCTCTTGTAAATGTCCCTTCAGCCACAGAGGATTCAGAAAAACAGCTCCCCCACATAAAGGGCTTAGCGTGCACCAGTGCTTACCGTGCCGTGGGCTTTGCCTCATTCTCTCAGTCCACTGTCAAGGAGATCGGCATTATCGTGTCCCCATTTCACAGGTGAGACTCAAAGATGTACAGAGACTTGGCCCAGGTCACAGAGCCAGCAAGTCACTGGGTCTTGACCTCTGACTCATCCAGCCCCCAGAGCCTGAGTCCTAGACCACAAAGACCTCAGCCCCCAAACCTTTATCAGGCAGCCCCCAGAGGCAGAGAGGGATTTGCTTACCAAGGGAAGACTTCAGGGCGGGGCTCAGTAGGAACTAATGTCTGGGGTCTGGGCTGGTCCCTTTGCACTAACAATCATTCACTCAGATGTTGAAGTAACACTTGCTACGCCCTTGCTATATGCCAGGCTGGGTGCTGGGGGCAGAGCAGTGCATGAACCCAGCTGCTGTCCTTATGGTCTGTTTCCCCCCGGGGAAACACAGAACCAAACGCCCATCCTGCTCCTGCTGGGCAGGCTGGGGATGGAGAGTATGGGTGCACTAAGAGCCTGGGTTGCCCTGCGGTCTGTCATCTCTCACTGCCCAGGGTCACTTGCCCCTCACCCCACAGGCGTGCCTTGACTTTCCTTTGGGGAACTACACCCTCCCACTCCAGGGAGCTTGGGGGCCAGCCTCTGGGGATGGGCTCCTGATCAGGCCTGGCCCATCAGGTCCCCCTTCCATCAACTGGAAAAAGAGCAAACATCACAAATGCATTGAACAGAGAAAGGAAAAGAGGGTGGTCTTTATTAACATGCTAAGGATTATACACCAAAAACCCAAGTACTAACATCCTACTTAATGGCAGTGATGGACAGTCAGTCCATTTAAAAGAGCAGTAAGAAAAGGATAGTGGGCCCTTGCCTCTGCCAGCCCCACCAACCCTTATACTCACCGGCTCCACCAACTGGTCCCAGACCAGAGCGAGGACGCAGGGAACAAGCTCAGCCCCAGCCAGGGCTCCCGGCCACCCCTGGCCCCTGGCCCGCTCTGCTCTGCTCTGCGGACAGCCGGTTAGCTTCAACCTGTCCAGCCCCGGGCTCTGCCACATCTCCCCCAGCTTGCCTGCCTCTGAAGGCTGGAGTCCCCCACCGATCCACAGCCAAGATGCCTGACCTCCTGCCAGCCCTTTCCTCTAAGTTAGATTGCCTCCTGCAGCAAGAGTGGCCTGTTTTTCTTAACTTGTGGCTGGGCCACGGGGTCACCAGCCCAGCATGCCTCACTCTGAAGCCCTCCTGAGTTAGAGCAACGTCCCATGCCCACCCCCGTCCCAACCGGTTTCTAGAAATGCTTGTGACTCCCCTCTAAGAAGCACAAGTAATTGGAGTCATAAATACAGGAAAAGACATACTAAAATAATTGCTCTGAAGATGACACGATTGCTTACCTAGAAAATCCAAAGAAATCAACCAGAAAATTATTAGAAGTAATAAATGAGTATATACCAGTGGTGAGTTATGAGATAAATTTACAAAAATCAGTTGCATTCTATGTACAATGACATGCAGCTGGGAAAAAAAAAAATCAATGGGGAAAAAGTATTTCATCCTTGGTAGGAACAAGACACATTCAACATTAAACATTAATTTAGCCTAATTGTAAGACATTTATCTTTATGGTAATATTTTCCTCCAATTGGGAGAATTAAATATATAGTAAAGATGGCCAATTTAATAAATTTAAAGCAATACCAAATAAAGACCTTGAAAATGTGTCATACACTTAAAAAGTCCATAAATGGGGACGCCTGGGTGGCTCAGTTGGTTGGACGACTGCCTTCAGCTCAGGTCATGATCCCGGAGTCCTGGGATCGAGTCCCGCATCGGGCTCCCAGCTCCACGGGGAGTCTGCTTCTCTCTCTGACCTTCTCCTTGCTCATGTTCTCTCTCACTGTCTCTCTCTCAAATAAATAAATAAAATCTTAGAAAAAAAATTAAAAAAAAAAAAAAAAAAGTCCATAAATGGTGAAGAATATCAGAGAGCATTTTTTAAATGTAACAATGATTGATGTCTCGATTTTAAAATACTTTATGCCAAAAAAACATTTTATGCCAACTGCTGATCCAAATTTTATGTTGCATTCAAAAACAAAACAAAGATCTCTCTGAGCATCAAAAATAAGAATGGTGGTGATGGATTATAATACACTGGAAAGAAAAGAATCCATGAGTCCGCAGTGGTACTCAGAAAAGATCTTTACTGAATGATATTCCATGTCTAGAAGAAACGACAAAATCAGAAAAAAATCACCATTTTGTAACTAGCAATGTAATTTATGCAGGATGCTAAAGCCATTGTGTGAAAAGCAGTCAGGGAACCAAATATTTACACTATCTCCAAGCACCATCCCCCAGATTGCTCCTTAATTATAAAGGGGGAAAGGTACATTATACTGAAGGGATCAGGCAGGCATGGCCTTAACCAAGTGATTAAGCTCAATAAGGAGACAAACTGGTTTCATGTGTCTTAGATGCTCTGAGAAGTCCACGCTGTCACCTCCCCTTGACAAAAATGCAGGGAAACAATTGGACATATCAGATTATGGGACAGCCTCTAGGACAACTGGCTTGGACTTCAAGGAATATGGGGAGACTATGAAAGCCCCGCCCCCCAAATCAGAGATAGCTCTAATTTCAAGGAGATGAAAGAGGTACATGACAAAGCAGATGTAAATGTGATCTCTGATTGGATCCTGGATCAAAAGAGAAAGCAGCGACAGTTTGAGAACAAATGAGGAGATTTGAATGCAGACTGAGTCTTAGATGATGCTGTTGAACTGATAATAGGTCTTAGGCAGGACCATGACACTTGCTTAGGGAGGAGACTGTCCTTGTTCTGACACTTGAGTGTTTCTGGGGGAACGGTGGAGCCGTCATCACCTACTTAAAATGCTTCTGTGAAACAAAGTAGCACTGAAGATAAGTTACAGATAAACAGATAATCACTGACAGAGTCAACGGAAAAGCCTATGTGGCAAAATGTGACCAGTTGCTGAATCTAGGAAGGGTCTATCTGGGGGCTCATCAGATTCTTTAACTTTTCCTTTTGAACATAAAAGGTGAGAAGAAAAACCAGGAAGGGATAAACTAATCAAAATCAGTTCTAGTTTAGAAATAAATTTAAAATATTAATAGAACTGAATGTTGGATGAACGTCATAAAAATTCCAAGTTGGGTGGGGGGTGCCTGGGTGGCTCAGTCTGTTACACATCTGCTTCGGCTCAGGTCATAATCTCAGGGTCCTGGGATCGAGCCCCACACCGGGCTCCCTGTTCAGCAGGGTTTGCTTCTCCCTCTGCCCTTCCCCCTGCTCATGCTCTCTCAAATAAATAAAATCTTAAAAAAAAAAAAATCCTGGGGTGCCTGAGTGGCTCAGTGGGTTAGAGCCTCTGCCTTTGGTTCAGGTCATGATCCCAGGGTCCTGGGATGGAGCCCTGCATCAGGCTCTCTGCTCTGCAGGGAGACTGCTTTCCCTCTCTCTCTGCCTGCCTCTCTGCCTACTTGTGATCTCTGACTGTCAGATAAATAAATAAAATCTTAAGAAAAATAAATAAATAAATAAATAATCCCAAGTGGGTTAAATATTTGTACAAATTGGGAGGTTTGGAAAGAAGGCAGCTCATTTATTCTTGCTAGTGATGGGAAGTAAGTTCCTAACACTGTGGGGGAGGAAGAATTTCCTCTGCCCTTCAAGATCCTTCTGGCTGGACTAAAAATCAAATTGACATGAGACAGATTAACAGGAGAAAATCAAATTTCATTTTGTACTTATGGGGAACCCACATAGACATGGGAATTCCAAACACAGTCAGGCAAAATGAGGTGTATAGTCATCCTGAACTGAGGTGAGAGGGGTAAGGGTCTGGGGCTTCAGAGGGAGGAAAAGAATCTCATAAGAAGATGAAAAAGAGTAAATGTTTGGTAAACAAATGTTTGGGCCACTCAGAAACAATGAGACTGTGAGGATTTTGATCAAAAAGGCCTTGTCAGATTCCTCCCTGTCTACCATCCTCAGTTTGTATAATAATGTAGTTCACTGTGGTGATAGGGAGACAAGATCCTCTATCCAAATTCTTTTTAGGCGATCAGGGGGAAGTAAAGAGCTTTTTGTGAATCTGCTGAGCTTTGATTGTCTTTTAACTCTAAATAATCTTCACGCCAAAGTGGCCTACATGGGGCAGCCTGCCCTTGGCCCCTACACTACTAAGAAAATGACAAATACCATTAGAAAGAAAGCAGATAGGATATAATTGAAGAAAGAAATATTCAAATGTAGGGAAATTTTCAAGTAATAAAATGTGGTCAATAAATTACAAAAGGAAAGCAACGTTAAGAAAAAAAAATAAGACAAACAGTGCTGAAAAAATGTAAAAAAACAATTAAAAAATATAAAGATCAGGGCAGGGCACCTGGGTGGCTCACTGGGTTAAGCCTCTGCCTTCAGCTCGAGTCATGATCTCAGGGTCCTGGGATGGAATCCCACATCGGGCTCTCTGCTCAGCGGGGAGCCTGCTTCCCCCCCTGCCCCCACCTGTCTCTCTGCCTACTTGTGATCTCTCTATCTCTGTCAAATAAAAATAAAATCTTAAAAAAAAATAAAGATCAAAACAAAAGTTCCTCTTGATTAAACAACATCAAACTGTCGTTGAGATGGACACAACAGTTTATGCAGAAGGAAAGACCAAGAACCAAAAGCAACATGGACAATCAGCAAACTCTCCGTAGCGATAAAAAATGAACACATATACGAGTTTGAAAATGCTATTACATATTACATACCCATTAAACCGGCGGAAATGGATTTAAAACAATACTCAGTGTTGTTGTTGATAGGGAGAAGTAGGCACCCTCAGGCAAATCATATCCGAGGCTGGGGAGGGCAGGGAAGGGGACAGACAGGGAGAAACTGATGACCAGACCATTGGACGGCCCCGGAAAGGGGGACCATGAGCCCAAATGCTTCTGCCCAGACAAGTGGGCAAATGGGCTCTTGACTCCACCCACTCACTCAGTGTCTGGGACACGGTAGCAGATGTCTTCTGGCCCTACCCACTCAGAGTCGTGTTTCGAGAAGCCCACGGCAGAGGCCAGTCCTCTCGCTGGCAGCCAGGCACCAGGCTGGGAACGGAGTCCAGGCAGGCTGGGACCCTGGGGACAGTTGGTGTTACTGAGGGAGGCCAGCATAGTGTGGGGTGCAGGTGTCAAGTTTAGGGGGAGGCCCCAGGACTCTTCCCTCTGGCACCCCCCACCGCCTACTCTCTTGGGGCATCACCCGCAAGCAAAGCTCCCTTTGGGCTCCACTCTTCCCCTACCAGCTCGGGGGCCAGGGGATGGCTGGCCAGCCCAGGTACCTCTCCAGGGGGGCCAGGCTCAGTGAGCTGTGCAGAGTGGATGCAAGTCTGTGGAAACACTGAAAGTGGCTGGTGGGGGGACCAACCCTAGGGCCAGGCTTAAGCAGACAGGTGACATGATTCCCTTGGGGACTCTGGCCCAGGAAATAGCATTAAAGGGAAAGGAGCCAAACAGCTCCTACACACGGGTCACAGCCACATCTGGGTCACTGCCAAGGGCACAACGTGAACAGTAAGGTAAAAAAAATACAATTTGGTGCTGGTGACCCTTCTTGTCCTATAAAGTTGACAACAATATTTGGAGCCTTTTTGTTTTTGAGATAAACAGCAGCTGTCCTAGGAGGGACCCCTGAGGGTGAGGGCAGGCCTCACAGGCCACGTGAGCCGTGCAGGTGTGCTAACATCCTTGAGCTGCGCTTAGACCCCATCCCCCAACCACCTAAAAGGAGGGCACAGGACACACGTGAGATGACGCTCTCTCCCGTTTATCAAGCACAGCACCGCGAAGTCCAGGGGACAGCCCGGGAGCCACCCTCGGACCCTCCCCTTCTCTCCATCTCCTCGTCCCCTTCCTTCCCGCGCCTGCACGGAGGCAGTAGCTTCCACGTTGGCCGCCTTTCCCTCAGCTCAGGCTACCACAGTCGGGTTTGTCTGAAACACAGCAGAGCTACCTTATCCCTCTGTGCCCCCCTCTTCAATATTTCCTCCCCCGCCTCCCGCCCCGTCTGGCCCCCACTGCCTGGCAGCTCGGTCCCTCTCCCTCTGGCCATCCGTCCCACCCAGCAGGTGTCTCTCCTGGCACAGCCATCCTTCCCATCTGGACTCACCCCACCGTCACCCCTGGGATGCTTTCCTGTCCCCAGGCAGAGTGAGTCTCCTGTCTTCACAGGCAAGCCCTGCGGGACGAGTCTCCAGCGCTGCCTGGGGTGGTAAGGGGAGCCCTGACTTCCCTCAGAGAATGCCCCCCTGACACCCACACCCAGGGCGGAGTCCCTTAGGGAAGGAACCCTATCCTAATCACCAGTATGCCCTCTAGCCCCCAACCGGCCTAGAGCAGGTGCCCAAAACAATCCCTGAAAGAATGAAAATGGACAGCCCACCCCGAAAACTGACTTAGTGGTAACAGTGATATGAACGAATACTTACGACATCTACTCTGTGTCATGGGGTTAAGAGCTCGATAATATCATCCCTGCCTTATGGGTGTGGCTGAGCCAGTGGGAGGTTGGGTAACATTAATTCTCGCAGCTGGAAAGTAGACCAGCGCCCGAAGTCTGCGTCCTCACCGAATGTGAGAGTGGCCTAGCCCGAATGGAGATGCTGAAGGGACATGGATGCACGGGGAGCAAAAGGAGGTCAAGGCTGGCTGGGGCCACAGGGCCTTGGTGGCCGAGAAGATGAAGGAGCCTGGAGAATGGGGACAGGGCACAGGTGGGTGTCCTGATGGGAGCCCGGCCCCGGCCCCTGCCCTATGAGCCTGGTGGGGCTGCAGAGGATGGAGGAGGGGCACCTGGCAGGAAACCCACGTGAAGCAGTGGAGATGCGAGATTTGCCAGCCCTAAAACCTCAGCTCTGGCTGCTACCTGCCCTCCCATCACAGCCAAGGCAGCCCGGCTTGCAGGGCCCACTCGGGGCTCCCCACAGCAGCCCCTGCCGCCCTGCAGATTACAGACCTGCTTCTAATTATGGCTCCGGCCAGGTGCTGCTCCAGCCCCTGAACCGAGGCCACCCCCAATTTAGAAAGCCAGACAAAGCCTTAGATTTGAGGTTTCTCCAATGTCAAATTTCTGAAACTCCAGTCGGGTCGTTCTCCCCGGACCCTGACCGTGGAAGAATGTGGAGGCGCTAAGGAGGCCGTGTGAGAGCCTGACGGACCTGGGTTCCTGTGCCAGCCCCTCCACTTACTGTGGGACCCTGGGCAACTCCCTTCACCTCTCCAGTTCTTAGGGCTGTATTCCAGAATGAGAGAGAACGAGAGCTAAGAAGGCAGACTGCACAGATCATCTCCCCCTCCCTTCCAACCACAGAGAAGTCACTAGTGGCTGCAGGAGAACGTCTGGCAGGGAGGCCCATGCCTGGAAAAGTACCAGGCAGAGGAAAGCGGTCAGAGGTGCACGCTAGGATGGAGAGCAGGAGGGATGCCAACAAGGGTCATGGCGTAGAGAAAGAATGCCAAGAGGCACCCTGCTGGTCTTTCCACCTTATCTCCAGTTCTCAGAATATGACCCCCCTTTTACAGATAAGGAGACAGGCCCATCCATCATCATAAGCACCTTTGCAATAACCTAGGTTTTTGCAACTTACAGTAAGGCCTCAGCCCTCTCCAGACTCAGTACCCAATGCAGGAAGTGAGAAATCAAAACCAGCTAGCTCCAAAGCGGGTCGGAAGCGGGAGGGTGTCGCTGCCCATCCACAACTCCGTAAGGTCACCAGCTGGCCCCAGCCCTCACCCTCCCTGTCCTGGCGGAGCCTTTTCCCCATATGGCCACATGTCACTCCCTGAAAATGCCAGTCCCCAGCCCTGGCGTGGCGGACACTTGGAAATGCTGGTTGGACGGTGAATGGACAGGCAGCGGAGGCTGGTGGAAGGGTGGGTGAACCCATGGATGGACAAAAGGAAGGCCGTGTGACCAACGGGTGAGCGGATGGGTCGATGGCAAGGCAGCTGTTCGGACGGTTGGATGAGCAGGTCCCCGGCCTGCATGTGCACGTGGGTGCCCTGTCAAAGGTGCAGGTGGACGGTTCAATGGATGGGGAAAGGGAGGGATGAGCAAAAGACTGGAGCTCTAGGACACAAAAACCTCAACTCACTGTGCGAAAGAGGACTCAGCCAGAGACTTGTCAGGACAGAACGGGCTTGCCTAGGAAGGCAGTGAGGCACCCACTCTTGGAGGAGCTGTTCTAGCCACACAGGCACTGAGTGCGCTCCAAGCCCCCCCCCCTTTGGTTTTTGTTTTGGTATAAATCAGTCCTCTATTTACTTGTCTACCCTCTATTTACTTGTCTACCCTAAGGTGTGTACTGGACTTAGATTGGGATCTTCCTGGGGACAGCAGCCACCAGAGGCTGATGCGCAATCAATTTGCCTGCTTCTGGAGGAAGCTGGGCATCTCCCTTGAGTGACCCCAGGGGTGGTGGGGTGGTGGTCCTAAGGTATGTCTCTGGGGGTGGGCCCCTAAGGATCAGAAGATGCAGGGGGTGGGGGAACAGCATAGAGCCCCAAGTCTCATTAGGGGATGGCTCCAGGCAGGGTCCACTGGAGGGGGCCGGCAGTCATGTCGACAGCACGTTCAAGCAATGAGCTATGGCACTGGTCAGCTCCTACCCTGTGCAGGGAGGAGCCCTCAGATGGATCGGCGGGCCGATGAGCAGTCGGCCTCCCGGCTAGAAGATGGTGAGGCGGGAAGATACGATGTTCAAGCTAGCCCAGCAGCGGCCCTGGGGCCCCAGCCTGTGTCTGTCCTCTAAAGGGGGGCTGAACCTCACCTGAAGCAGGTCCTTCCCTCAGAAAGCGTCTCTGCTGTGGGCAGTGGGACAGAAGGCGTGGGGGGTGAAGGGGAGGGAGGAAGGCAGGGAGGCAGGGGCTGGCCAGCAGGAGCAAGCCTGAGGCGCATTTCTTGGACTCATCTGGCCCGGCGCCGGCAGGCCAGGCACATCTCCTGACTCCTCACCCAGCCTGCCTCCTGCTTTCTTCTTCCCCAGCCAGCAAATTCTCAAAATTCTCCCACCCTACTTCCCGCGGGCTCTTGTCTCCAAATCCAGCTGCTTCTCTCCTGCTGCTGCTGCCCTGCTCGGTGCCTCCAGCACCTCTCGCCCAGCCCGGCTCCAGTCTCTCCTTTTGCCTGCCGCATCTCTAACCTCCAGGTCTGCTCCTGCCTCTGCGTGGGTCAGCCACCTGCAGACATCTGCGGGGGCAGCCGGTCCCCCACGTCATGCTATGTTCCACCTCCATGTCCCCGTGTGACGGGAGAGGCATCCCGCAGTCATTCTAGGGGTAAAAATCTTCCTTTGGGGTGGCGCCTGGGTGGCTCCGTCAGCTAAGTGGCTGCCTTTGGCTCAGGTCATGATCCTGGGGTCCTGGGATCAAGTTCCACTCCGGCTTCCCTGCTCAGTGGGGAGCCCGCTTGTCCCTCTCCCTCTACCTCTCCTCACGCCGTGCTCTTTCTCTCTCGCTCACTTGCTCTTTCTCTCTCTCTCTCTCAAATAAGTCTTAAAAAAAAAAATCCTCCTTTGGTTTTGTCTCCGTACTTTGTTTCTTCCTTGTGCCTCACACCACCTGATGGCTATTTTTACGTCCTTGCCTGTCTCTCTGGCTCCAGGCCACCCTGGTTTCCCAGTGCCTGGAAGAGTTTTGGCATATAGTAGCCACGCAAAATGTTAATGGAGAGAAAAAAATTTTTTTAAATCCTGGAAACATATATTAAGACAACCTCCACATCCAAAAGGTATTTCCATTAAGACAACGCTATAAAAATTTCAAGGCTTTCACCCAAACTGCATGTGTGTGCGCGTATGAGGAGACAGCGGTTAACGCACTCGTGACGCTCATTCTGTTTCCAGGTCAGCAGGCATTTCCCCCATCCCTCCTTAGCCCCACTGGCCCAGCTCTAGCTGTCATTCTGGGCTGGCCGTCAGCCTCCCGTTCTGTGCCAGTGGGATGGCTCAGGGCCTGGGGTGGAGCGCACTGCTGGCAGGTTGGGCCCACAGGATCCCCCTTCCTTTGTACACTTACTGCAGGGTCTGGCAGGAACCTCGCCTGCCAAGTCTGTGAAATGGACCCAGGAACGCGGGTACTCCAGCTGGCACCAAGTTGCACAGGGTCAGTCACCAGCCCCGAATCTGCACTGTCCTCCAAGACCCGAGCAGGGGGCAGTGGACCTCCTCTCCCCCGGCCCAGGGGAGGAGGAGGGATCTCTCAGCCATCTGCCCCCCTACCCACCAGGATCCCGGGGCCCCCCTCTCACCCCACCATCCCGGGGAGGCATGCGGGGACCCTCGACCACAGGCGAAGCACTGCTCCCTGGGGCCTTGTTTCCACACCCTGCACTCCTTTCTCCTTCTTTGCTTCTTTGGTTCTCTCCCTGGAGCCGGGAAACATTCCTGGACCTCAGAGTTGGGGCCAGGTCTGACCGCCATCCTGCCTGCCCAGGCTGGTAATTCGGGGAACCACGTGGGAAAGGGGTAAGTCCTACTTCACAAGGTGAAGGCCTAGCACCCAGAGGGAGCTCGGACTCTCCAGCTGCTGGAACTACACTGATGGCACGGCTTGCTGTTTGGGAGACCCAATTCTAGCCCCTGTTGGGCACCCGACCACATCTGCCCACAAGCAAGTCCTCCGCTACCTGGAGCTTTCTTCTTCTCTGGAACCCAGTGTCTGGGGAAGGAAGCTCGAACCCACAGAGGTGCGCCCTGTGGACGCGGCCACTTCAAGGGTGTCTGATGAGAGGGACCAGCCCGCAGGGCTGTCTTCACACGCACCTCCTCCCAGCAAGCCAGACAATGGTGCCGGCAGGTCAGAGGCCTGAGGGTGCCACACCCCAGCTAGGGCTTGTCTCCCTTCCCCCATTCCTAGAGCTCGGTCCCTTGCACTCGCCCCTCATGCCTGAGGGACCACACTCTCTATGGAGCACCCAGCAGGAGCAGAAGCACAGGAAAAGAGAAGGTCTCTCTGGCCCACTCCTGTTCTGCTCCCCCCTCATGGGCCACAGATGCCCCACCTGTTCTTCGAAGCTCAGAGGACCTAGGCCTTCCTTCTGGTCTGTGGGCTCTGCCATCTGAAGCATGTCCCCATTAGGGTGAGGCACATAAAGGGGGCCTATTCACCAACAAAGCCTTGAATCATTCCCTTCAAAGCTTTGAATCATTCTGGGGGGCCTCTGCCGACTCTGCCTGCCACTCCTGCCCAAGTCCAGACCCTCCTCTTCCTCTCTGACCGTATGTCACAGTCTTCTGCTAGAGCCAGCCTCTGTTCTCAAGCACATGTCTGATCATGCTGCCCGGCATCTCCCACTGTCCTCCGAGAATGGCTGAACCTTTCCTGAACTGGCTCCTCTCTTCCTATCCCTTCCCTACCTCCCAAGCTCCAGCCACAGATATGGCAGACAGGGCTGCTTCTTCCCCAGCAGTCAATCCCCTCTCCTGGGCAGAACTCAGTTTTAGTTCAGGAACCCCCTGCCCCTAGCAGCCCACAAACCTGGGATGGGTCCCCCGAACCCCACCCAGGGCTGGCTCCCGAGGAGTCTTGCCCTGCCCCAACCCTCCAACCCCTCTGCCAGCTCAGAGATCCAGGCAGCACCAGCATGGCTCTCATGGTGTCGTGAGTGTGGGGGGACTGAGGGAGCCCCATCAGGACACTTATTTCATCTCCTGCCCAATACGAACGAGGAGCCCCATGTCCCAGTAGCTTCTGGCCATAGTTGGGGCAGCAGCAAAGAAGGGGGAAATTATAGAGTAGTCCTAGTTGGCTAAAGCTGACTTACCCCGCTGAGACAATGAACGGCGCCCTTTTGGACACTGGTCCCCATTCCCAACAGGAAGGACAAGCCCATGGTTCAGAGGAGCTGGTGCTGTGTTAACAGAGGGCAGAGATGCCACTCAACTACTTTTGCTTCCAATCTTTCTAGCAAGAAGGAGGGTCTTTGAACTGGAAAAAGGACAAGAATGTATGGCAGGGAGTGTATCCGTCTCTGGCTGCTTTCAAGGTCCTCTCTCCTCAGAGTGCTGGACGGTTTGCAAGAGGAGCTGGCCAATCCGAGCCAAACAAGGAGGCCGTGCTGAGAGCACCCCAGACTAGTCCCAGACCTTGACCTCAATCGCAGAGAACCCCTGGCCCAGAACAGCCTCGCAAAGGCGCATGCCGGTGTTTCAAAGACAGTCATAACAAGAGCAGCAGCAGTCCTGACCGTGTGCCTATCCACAGACCCCGGACTAAGCACATCCCATGGGTGCTGGTCCAAGTTCCACCATAACCCAATGGAATGGGGACTATTATCATCCCCACTTTATGGATGAGTAAACAGAGGCCGAGAAAGGTTAGGGAAGATAAAAAAGCAAGACATAAGAAGCCAACATGGGGGTGCCTGGGTGGCTCAGTGGGTTAAAGCCTCTGCCTTCGGCTCAGGTCATGATCCCAGGATCCTGGGATGGAGCCCCGCATCGGGCTCTCTGCTCAGCAGGGAGCCTGCTTCCTCCTCTCTCTCTCTCTCTCTCTCTCTCACTCTCTTTCTGCCTACTTGTGATCGATCACTGTCTGTCAAATAAATAAATAAAATCTTAAAAAAAAAAAAAAAACGAAGCCAACATGGTTTCGAACCATAGTTCCACGTACTTGTCATAATTTTCCTGCTCTCATATATTAGGGACTTTCAGAATTTGAACAGTGGTGTTTCCCCTCATCTTTGCATTCTTTAAAAGGTCAACCTTTGTGTCTCAATTTCAGGTACTCATGTTTTTATCCAATTTTCTTTTCTTTTCTTTTATACTATGATTCCTAAGCCAATAAATCAGGGGGATGCCAGAGGCCAACCTTCTACATACATAATACCATTACTAATTCAAGTGTGTACTTTTTTCAGACTTCCTTAGTTTTTATCTAATATCCTACCCTTATTCCAGGATCCCACTTGCATTATATTTAGTTATGTCTCCCTAGGCTCCATGTGGCTGTGACAGTTTCTCAGATTTTCCTTGGTTTTGATGACCTTGACAAATTTGAGGAATACTGATAAGGTGTTTTGCAGAATATCCCTCAGTTGGGGTTTGTCTGACATTTTTCTCGTGACTAGATGGGGGTTATGGGTTTGGGAAGGAAGACCACAGAGGTAAAGTGCCACTTATGACATCACATAAGGGGTACACCCTGTCTACATAACTTATCACTGTTGATGTTGACCTTGATTGTGTGGCTGAGGTAGTGCTTCTCAGGCTTCTCTGCTGGCAAGTTACTCCTCCCCCCTTTCCATACTGTGCTCTTTAGAAGGGGGTCACTTGAACATCTGACACTTCACTTACAGGGTGGGGACTTACGCTCTACCTCCTTGATAGGGAATTACCTATATAAATGATTTCTTTTATATGGGAAAGTCACCTAGTATTTATTTATTCATTCATTCAACCATTTACTTATATTAGTATGGCCTCATGGTTGTTGTTTTTTAATACTTCACAACCTAGTATATTTTGATGTGTGCAAATGATTCTGGCATCCATGGTGTTCTGGGTGGTAGTTGGTAAAATGTGGGTAACCAACTCTGAGAGGTTCACCGAACCCCCATATCTAATAAACAGCAGTTTTCCACCGTCGAACACCAGTAGGTTGGGGAATCACCACCTAATTTTTGAACAAATGAAATAGAAACCGCTCAAGCACATAGAATTTTGAAGGGATCCCTACCTGTGGAGAAATTACTTTCCTCCCTTGTAGTCAGTAAGGCAGCAAAATGTTTGTCTGTGGGTCTCAATCAACAATACAGGGTGAGTAGAACTAGGCCCTGTCCGTGGTCCTGCCCTGTGTTTACTATGAGCCTGCGGACTCAGACATAAAGCACCTGCTTCTCCAACCAGCAGGCAGCATAGCATTTGAGAGTGTCAGAGGTAGGAATTTAAATTCTATTGTCTAATTCAATGGGATGAAATGAACAAGATGAAATTTAATAGGAATAAGGGCCAAGTAGCAGGTTTCAATTCAAGAAATCACTGACACAGACAAGAGGCCTGATCTCTTCAACAACTCAGAATTATTAAAAAGATAATTCCTTTTTTAGAAAAGGAATTGCAGTAGAGTGGAGAAGCCTAAGGGTCCCAACAACTCAGGCATCGCACAGCTCAAGAGAGAGGAAACTGGTTTAAACAAAACAGCAAAAATTGACATTTTGGGGCCAAACAGGGAAATGTGAAGAAGGTCTGCATGTTAAATGAGATGAAAATTTACTGAAGCAGAAAGTGCTGATCATTTACTGGAAAAAAAAATCAGGTTACAAAACAGTATGCACAGCATGATCTCATTTTATGAGGCAAATCTACATACAGGCATAGAAGCAGGGCTGGAAGGATGTGACCAAGGTGTCACAGTAGAACTGCTTGGGAGATGGGAACATAATACTTTTACGTTTGCTTGCTCATATTTCTAATTTCCTACTGTGCATATAAACCGCTTCTGTAATAATATAAGATTATGCTATAAAAGGAAGGAAACTGTGACCCTTCTACATGATTGAGGGGAGTCCTGGTGTGGCAGAGGTTTCTAAGAAAGATCCTTGGGGGCTATGGGTGCCAGAAAGACAATATGAATGGAAAGTGTGGTCCACCATGCAAAAGGCAGACTCACCTTGAACCACCTGCTGTTGTGTTAGGTGCTGGAATGGGAGCAGTCCTGCAGTTCTCCTGACCCAAGCCCTCTGTGCTATTACTAGGAAAACTGAGTCACACAATTAGTAGATGGCAGCTCCAGGGCCATAAGCCTCAGATCTGGCCCCTGCTGGTCATATGGAAATGGCTGGCGCTTCAGGAAAGGGGGGATTCAACCCAGAGGAGTAAAAATGGGAAGGAGTGGATAGGAAGGAGTGAGGGGGCAGGAGAGCTCTTTTCAGGTATTTAAAGGCTGCCCCATAGAAGAGAGACCCATGTGCGGCCCTGTGCCAAATGGTAATGACTCTGTGACAAGTGGGTTTGGCTCTAAGAATGCAGGAGGGAGAAGTTTCCAACAACAGTAGTGGTCCAGCTCGGGGATAAGGTGGTGGTGCCTGCTGGGGACTCAGGTGGCCTCAGAGGGCGCCGCTGTGAGGGTTTGCCTACGGGGAAGGGGAAGAATCACGACAGATGCAGGAAATGTGGGCTCCAACAGGAACCACAGCACTGAGCTGCCTGGGACAGGGTACCTGGTTCTCAAACTTGATACCTGCCTCATCGTCTTTCACCTACTGCTCCCAAACCCTGGCCATAGAAGGGGGCTATGGACAGATGATTATCTCTCATCTCCCCTCCGCTGGGTGACAGAGAGGCATGGGTCCAATCTAACCTCATCCTGGCTTCTCCTGTGGACTAGGCCTGAGGTGCTCCAGGAACAGAATACCAGTCAGTGGCCCGCATGACGCTCTGGGCCCCCATACTCCCCATGCAGAGCCTGAGGCCTTAAGTGGCCTTGGAAACTCACTAGGCAGGGCTTCTGTTCCCCGGAAAAAACCGGAGCATGTCAGAGTGGGCAGTGACAGGAGGGTGGGAGCCCTGCCCTCCCTCCCAGACAGAGCCATCAGTCCCGGTGCCCATGGCACAAGAAGACACTAGCTGATGGGCGCATTTATTCATATTCCTCTGCCCACCCCTTCTGCCAACACCCACCCTCTGATTCTTCCCCTGCTAACAACCGACAGAACTCTTGCTTTTCCCAGATAGACGCGACCTACCACGGAGACACTCTGCAAGCTTGGCTCCAGCGGGCCTGCAGCAGTGAACACCGCCAGCTGCCAGCCAGGCCTGCCCATCCCAGCCCGAAGGAGGGTCACCAGGTCGTCATCCTTCCCTGTGCGGGTTGGGTGCCCCTAGTTGGCCCCTCCATCCCCTGGCTGAGGCCCAGCGGGGCGCACGCGCCAGCCCCCACCCCGCGTCCTGGAATTCCGTTCCCCCAGACCCGGGGCGGCCTGGAGGCCGGGTTCTGACAGCTCCTGCCCCCCCAAACATGGGTGGGTTCTCACACCCATCAGAAGGACCCGCACTGCGGGGGAGGGAAGGTGGGCAGGGAGGCCACCCTGAGCTGTGGGGGAGAGCAGGGGTCCCACCGGGGCCAGGGATTCGGGGGTGCCGGGGGAACGGGGCACCCGCTCGGGCGGGGTTAGGGGCTGCCGCCGGCGGGGCCCTTCCTGGGCACGCAGAGGGGAGGGACGCTGGCGGGGCCCGGGGACGCGGCGCGGCGCCCTTACCTCCTCGCCTTGGCCGAAGCGCAGCCCCAGCGCCGCGACGCGCTCCACGCGCAGGAAGCCGTCGGGGTCGCGGCCGCACACCTCGAACACCTCGCGCAGGCGGCGCACGGAGCGCAGCAGAGCCGCGGGGGCGCCCGCCCAGCCCGCGCCGCCCGCCATCCGGCCGGCCCCGCGGCTAGCCCAAGCGCCGCGCCGCCCGCCGTGGCCGCCGCAGCCAGCCTCGCGCCGCCGCCATCGC